>NW_028135207.1:0-138976 GCF_964662115.1 Mustela nivalis
GGAATTCATGGAAAAACAGAAGAGAGAGCCCAAACTCTGTACAGAAATCACTAAATCAGAAAGCTCAGGAAAACAATTCCTATTCCAGCTCCCTAGTAACTGGAATTACCACTTTCAGAAGCTCAGATTTATCTGATTCTATTCCTCCCAAGCCTGTGATCCTTTCTTGTGGAAAACACAAACCATCAGGGCTTGTAGATTGGCTCCATGAGGATGATGGGGACATCCAGTCAAAGCAACTCAAGCCTCAGTCAGGTCTGAGTGAGACAATCAGGGATGTGCAGCCATTGACTCACAGCCATGGACCCGATATGCTGTCAGGTGCCTCAGGCTGAAGCAGGAAGAGTCTTACTGGGTACTCAGCCTCTGAGACTGAGGAGGAATCCGGTATTATACTGGACCTGCTGTTTGTTTCTTTGTTTGGCTACCTGTATGCTTTTAATCATGAAGAGAATGATGTGAATCCAGGCCTGTGTGTCGACCTATCTCTCACCACTTCCATAAGGTCAGAGGTGGATTGTTCAAATTAATAGTATTAAAATGATTTCCCTTGATGCCGGCCAGGTATTTTAATGCAGGATATTTGAACATTCAGGTTTTTCTTTATTGTTGTTGTTTTTTACTCCTAGCCACATGGGCCTGACCAAGTAAGACCCATTGCATTACATACTCAGCTTTGCATAAAGTGGTGCTCAAATGACTATAACCTTTGAGAACACTGGACTCTTCCCTACTGGAAAAAGGAGATGCCAAAGAAAATTCTGTTCCTGGTTCTTAGTTCTGAGCGGGGGTGGGGGTGGGGAATAAAGGTTTCCTTGAGAATGTGCAGTCACACGAGTGTCCTGGTGTAGCTCTCGGGTTCAGGTGAGCGCTACCAGCATGATGCCAACAGTTCCTGGTCACAAACCCAGACACAGGGCAAATGCACATCTAATTCACTCTGGAGGAGCAACCTTAATTGAGGTTTTTACATGATCCCTGCAGACTAAGTCCTCCTATATAAGCACACAATCCCAAAACAAGCCACCCTTGTCAAAATCAAACAGAAAACCAAACTGGAAAGTTCCAAAGTATTATTACTAAATGCCAACAAATGGTCAACATATTTATAAATAATTATAGGTGAAATGTGAGTAAGAAGTGGCTAGTTATCAAAATGGTTTTCTTTTCTTTATTTATTTATTTAAAAAGATTTTATTTATTTATTTGACAGGGAGAGATCACAAGTAGGCAGAGAGGCGGGAGGGGGTGTGGGGGAAGCAGGCTCCCCACCAAGCAGAGAGCCCAATGTGGGGCTCGATCCCAGGATCCTGAGATCATGACCTGAGAAGAAGGCAGAGGCTTAACCCACTGTGCCACCCAGGTGTCCCAAAATTGTGTTAAATGCTTTTCTAGTCTTGAAGATCATAACCGCTAGACTAAAAAATCCGTGAAAGTTTACCCAACAAAGGAGACTTACTGGATAGAGAGAATGGGTGAACTAGAAGATCGGTGAATGAAATAACACGGAACACCTCATAGAAGGATAAAGAGAAACATAGGATGAAAGTGAGGCGAAGAGGCTTAAGGAGTGGAGTAAGTAGTTGTTAAGTGCATCTCACCGGCATTCCAGAAGGAAGAATTTGGGCAAATTTAGAAAATAATATTCAAAGACAAATGACTGGTAGTTGCCCCCAGAACTTAAGGAAATCATGAATTTTTAGATTCAGGAAACACAGCTGGGGACTTCATAGTAGAGCTACGATGTAAGCATAGAGAGCACAATAGCGGACAAAAGGACACAGTGCCTGAAAACAGAATACCGGGTAGTGTAACAGCATACGTCTTTTTATCAAGAGAAGCCGGTCCTGAGAGAAAATACCTGTCAACCTGCAGTTGCATACTTAAGCCAAAGTATCATGTAATAATGAGGCAGTGATAGACATAAAGATGGACTGTCCGGAACCCCCTTCAACAAAGACTTTCTGCACTGGCTACTTGGAGTGCTGTCAGCTGGAACTCCTTAGCCATTACACCTTTCAGGCATTTTCTCAGCTGCAGAGAGCTGCCTGGCCCAAGCTCTGGGGCTTCCCCGATGGCCACATTTTATGTCTGATTCAGGAGAGGGCATTAGTATACATCGGGTGCCATCCTCAGTTATCAAACCTGATTAAATGCCCTGCACACTTAACCCCATTTCAATGCTGGCTACCTTAACAACCTAACTCAGAAAAAAAGACATTTGAGAAAAATGGTAACTCACAGTGATTCCAACATCTGACTCCATATTAGAGGAGCTTCTAAAGAAGGTGGACACTTGGGTGTTATACGCAACTAATGAACTGTTGAGCACTACATCAAAAACTAGTGATGTGGGACACCTGGGTGGCTCAGTTGGTTAAGCAGCTGCCTTCGGCTGGGGTCATGATCCCAGCGTCCTGGGATCAAGTCCAACATCCGGCTCCTTGCTCGGGAGGGAGCCTGCTTCTGCCTCTGCCTCTTTTGCCAGTGCGGTCTCTCTCTCTCTCTCCCTCTCTCTGACAAATAAATAAATAAATAAATAACAACAACAACAACAACAAAAACTAGTGATGTATTGTATGTCAGCAAATTGAACATAATAAAAAGATAAAGAGTACCGTTAAGGAGATGGAAGATGATCCCAGCTGCCAGTAAGAATGGTAACAGAATGAATTAGCAAATAGAGTTGTAAATGAAAGCAATGACTGTATGAAATTCTTGTAATAATGGTAACGACAACTTTGAAGAAAAAAGTTAACAAGATAGAACAGAATACAGTAAATGCAAATCACTTGGATAATGGGAGTTCCTAATGAGAACAACTCATACCTTAAGCTTCATTGGTTTAACCTATGACAGATTTACAGCCCCTGAGCCACAGCCATTGGCTCAAAGAGTGGGAAGGCGTCCCAGGATTATCCAATAAGAGCATTCTTAGGAAGTTTCCTCCTGTGGGTTGTGGAGAAAATGGGTGGGATTCCGTCACTGTTGTTTATTTGTTAGCTGGTTTCTAATAATCATGATTTAATGATAGAAATTCATAGGTTGAAGTGGACATACCTGTTTTCCCTTGCATCCAAGTAAGTGAAGTATTAGATTGCTGATATTACAAGCAAAATTTTTGTATCCTCCTGGGCGAATGAGACTCTGCAAAAATCAGGAATAGCAGCAAGCTTTCTTCACTGCCTTTATCATTGTATTGTGTTTTCTAATAATCAAAATGAGATTTTATTTCTCCCCTCATGATTGAAACTATTCTATTTGCAGTAGAGTGAGCTTCTCATTAAAGGTCCAAATGAAAATGATTTTGGAAGCCTGACCATTTGGGATCAATGACCCGCAATTTCCTCAATTCTTCCTAAATCCCTTTGTTTGGTTCAGTTTCCGTAATTTATTTGTGTGTGAATACCTTTAAGAAATGCCTTTACCTGTATTATCGTATGTTTTTGAAGGAATGTGCTTTAAATTTTAGTGTATTTTGCATTTGTTGACTCTTCTTTTCTCCCTATGATGGTTTCTTAGAGAATTAGGGTAATTGTTTGTTTCAACCTACAGCTTTTTAAATTTATCCACCAAGTCAGGTATGTGAGGTGCATCTTGGGGACCCAAGTAATGTTAAGGATAACAATTCTATACCAGTTGAGACCTCATTTGTGACCCAGTATGTGATTTATTCTGGAGAATGTTCCATGTGCACTTGAGAAGAATGGGTATTCTGTTGCGTTAGGATGAAATTTTCTGAATATATCTGTTAAGTCTGCCTGGTCCAGTGTGTCATTCAAAGCCCTTGTTTCCTTGTTGATCAAGATAAAAAACTTTTGCACAGGAAAGGACACAGTCAACAAAACTAAAAGGCAATCTATGGAATGGGATATTTGTAAATGTCTTATTAGATAAAGGGCTAGGATCCAAAATCTGTAAAGAACTTATCAAACTCAACACCCCCAAACCAAAAAATCCAGTCAGGAAATCGACAGAAGACATGAACAGACATTTCTCCAAAGAAGACATACAAATGGCTAAGAGACATATGAAAAAATGCTCAACATCACTCAGCACCAGGGAAATACAAATCAAAACCATGATGAGATACCACCTCACACTGGTCAGAATGGCTAAAATTAACCACTCAGGAAACAAGAGATGTTGGTGAGGATGCAGAGAAAGGGGAGCCATCTTACATTGTTGGTGGGAATGCAAACTTGTGCAGTCACTCTGGAAAACAGTATGGAGGTTCCTCAGAAAGTTAAAAGTAGAGCTACCCTATGACCCAGCAGTTGCACTACTATATATTTATCCAAAGGATACAGGCATGGTGATTGGAAGGGGCACATGCACCCCAATGTTTATAGCAGCAATGTCCACACAAGCCAAAATATGGAAAGAGCCCAGATGTCCACCGACAGATGGATGGGTGGAGAAGATGGTGTTATACACGCACGCGTGCGTGCGCACGCAGACACACACACACACACACGCACAAATATTACTCAACTGTCAAAAAGAATGAAATCTCGCCATTTGCCCTGATGTGGATGGAAACAGAGGGTATTTTTAAAAAGATTTTATTTATTTATTTACTTGAGAGTGAGAGAGAGAATGATCAGGGAGCACAACAGAGGGAGAGTGGCAGAGGGAGAGGGTGAAGCAGAACCGCAGCTGAGCAGGGATCCTGATGCGGGGGTTTGATGCCAGGCTGCTGGGATCCCAGGATGCTGACCTGAGCCAAAGGAAGACACTTTACAGATTGAGCCACCTGGGCACCACCCCCCTTTGTAAAAGATTTTATTTAAGAACTAGAGGGTATTATGCTAAGCTAAATAAGTCAGTCAGAGAAAGACAAATACTATAGGATTTCACTCATATGTGGAATTTAAGAAACAAGATGGATGAACACAGGGGAAGGGGAAGAAAAATAAAATAAGATGAAAATTGAGAGGAAGGCAAACCATAAGAGATGCTGAACTCTAGGAAACAAGCTGAGGGTTACTAGAGGGGAGGTGGTGGGGGGAAGGGGTAATTGGTTGATGAGCATTATGGAGGGCACTTGATGTAATATCAACTGATGAATCACTAAATTGTACCTCTGAAATGATTTTATAAGGATCCCATTGCTATTTGAATTCTGCCTTTGGACCTTTGGAGGACATGGTTTGACCATTCTCTTTTCTCTTTCTTTTTCTCTCTCTTTTTTTTTTTAATTAAAATTGAATTAGCCACCTTATAGTACACCATAAGTTTCAGATGTAATGTTCAATTATTTATCAGTTGCATATAATACATCACATGCCCTCCTTAATGCCCATCACCCAAGTATCCCAATCCCCCATCCACCTCCCCTCCAGCAACCCTCAATTTGTTTCCTAGAGTTAAGAGTCTCTCGTGATTTTTCTCCTTCTCTGATGACTTCCCATTCAGTTTCCCCCCACTTCTGTAGTGGATCTCATATATGTATATATAGGGCACATCTTTATCCATTCGCCTGTTGTTGGACATCTCAGCTCTTTCCAGTTTGGCTCTTGTGGTCTTTGCTGTCTTGTTTTCTGATTCTTTTTTTTTTTTTTTTTAATCAGAACTGGAGGCAATCGTTGGTCAGTTATGTCGCATGATTTCCAAGAGCACTTGCTGACCATGTCAGAGCACTCCCACTCAAACCACAGTGTCCCAGAGCAAGAAAACGGTAGACTCTGGGAGGGAAGAAAATGACCCAGCAGCGGGCCATGACAGAATCATTCTGATGGCAGTAAGAACTTTAGTTATGGGACTCAGACTCTCTCTAGGAGCTGAAACTGAAATCATTACAATCTGGTTACTTTGGGTGACATCTCAAAGTGTAAATGGTGTAGGCATAAAATCAGTCGTTGTGATGGATGAGCTTTTTGTGTATATGACCTTTTCCAAAATTCACCCAGTTTATTGCTTCTGGCATGCCTAGGACATGTACTTTATAACTTCTTAGTCCATTTCTTAAGTCTCGTGGCCTCTCTTTAAACGTTTCTTTCTCGTTGTCTCTCTATAAGCTGTTCTGCACAATTTCTTCCACCTATTCTAATTTACCAATTCTCTATCCAGCTGTATCTCATATGCTGTCTAAAATGTCTTCATCTCTATTCCAGTGGTTATGATGTTCAATTCTAGAACATAGTAGTTTCTAGAAAAATAATTTGCTTTGGTAAGTAATTACATATTTCTTCCTCATGTTTTATGTATCTTATCACTTGTTTATATATGTTAAACATATTTTTAATAGTTTCTATCTGATAATAAGCCTTCCTGAGAAATAGTTTGGTTTATTGATACTACTGATAGTGGCATGCTTTTGGATTATGTCCTTGTTTAGGGGCACTTAATTGGTAGGAATATTGTTCAGGCCTTAATTAATGTTAAGCCACTCTAAAGAGTGGTAGAATTTGTTGTTCCATATGGCAGGCATGAATATTGCATCAAGTTTGTGGTCCAGATGACCTCTAACTCTATGTGGCATCTTTCTGATAGAGGCAACACGAAGTTTCAAGGATGCCAGAATCCCACTGTGATTGGTTGATGGAAAGTAGAAGGATATGGAATCACATGCACATGTGACATGGCATGGTGTAGTGACCTGCTTCCTTGCATTGCATTTTTGTCCAATCAGAGATGGAGGTTGCCCGTGAGGTTAGGAAGTGTAGCGATCATAAATGGGCCAGCACCCCTCAGCAGCCACCAGTCTCTCCTTCCTTTTGAGCAGTTGGGAAGGTGAGCCCCACATGGCAGAACCTGGCTGTGAGACCTCCTCTGAGGAAAGCCTGGGCACGGATGGAGGAGCCCACAGCAGCCAACCCAAAGAGCCCAAAACAGGTGCAGCCAAGGCGCCAATGCTGCCACAGCTGCCACCGCCACCACCCCCCAGCACTTCCCCCATGCCGGACAGTTTCACCACCTACTTCCCCAGGGTTCTGAAGCAGGTTCACGAGGGCCCGAGCCTCTTGCAGGAGGCTGTGGGTGTCATGGATTCGTTCATTAAGGACATCTTCAAGCACATCGCAGGCAAGGCCTCTCGCCTGGCCTGCTCCACCATGCACACCACTATCACCTCCAGGAAGATCCAGACAGCCGTGCACGTGCTGCTGCCCGGGGAGATTGGCAAGTGCGCCGTGTCTCAGACCAGCAAGGCAGTCATCAGGTACACCTTCTGCCAGTGAGCTGCCTCCGGACCACCTGACCACGTCGTAAACCAAAGGCTCTTTTCAGAGCCACCTCACTTGGCACAAAAAAGACCTGTAACTCTCCAGAGACCCACCAGCTCTAGCCTTTGAACCGGTGCCATTCTGCTCATACCTAAAATACTTTTGTTTATGAAACATTACCAAATGTAGCAACCCTACTTTATTGTGTGTCTTTAGTGCAATTCGTTCCGAGCAAAATCATCGATTTACTTTAACTACATCGCATTCATTTGCTTGTCTAAAGTGCCGTGTTTCTGTCATTTATTGGACCTGTGCCATTCTGCCGACCTTTAACTCATTTGTACCATGAATGAAACATTATCAAACGTCACAACTCAACTTTAATATATGTCTGTAGTGCAATTTGTTCCAAGGAAAGTCAAGTTTTCCTTAACCATATCGATTTTCATGGCTTTCTTAAATAGTCATTTCTGTTAATTATTTCTTGAAGTCAGCCTTACGGGGATATTTTCATACTGCTATTTGCCTTTTTGCTTTCATTCCCTCACGAGTGCATGGCAGAATTTTCCAGAAGTTCATTATGTCTGATCCAGCAACAGATAAAATGCAGAAGTAGATGTAAGAACACATCTGAGTTCTTTAGGCCAGATATTAAAGAGATTTTCAAGTACCTGAAACAGTGTCACTCTCCACTCTACTTTTTTTTAGAAAACATATGTTTCACAGGCATTTGTAACTTATATCAGCATGATGAGATGGTTTTTAAAAGTTATTTTAAAATAAATGGACTAAAATTTCTGTTCTAGTGTTTTGTTACAGTAAACACTGGCAGGTATAACTGGCACAAAAGCTCTTTAGGCTTCCTATCAATTTTTAGAGGTGTAAAGTTGTCCTGCGACCAGAAATGGTTCTAGAGATTTAATCATTCCGGTGCAATGAGGTCAACTGAAAATAGTCTCTTTTCGGTGGTCAAGTTTTCCAAAACAATTCAATGCTGAATATCCATCAAAACTTCCAAATCATATTGCTAACTTAAAAGTACTTTATAGAATCCTCAGTTGACCTTGGCTCCTTGGACTAATGCAAAATTGAGGGAATTGGTGAGTAATCTTAGTTTATCTGGAGACTTGTATTGAATTAAATCTCACAGGTACAGCTAAAAAAAAAAAAAAAGTGGGGGGGAGCTTTCAAATCACAATACTGACACAAAGCTTTCTTGTCACCTTCCTGATTCAAATAGTAGTGACAGTAGCATTTCATCAACAAACATGACATTGGGCTTTCACCTGAGGTGTATGTGTTCACAATAATATCTTTGGTTTTCTAGGTGTTTTAGGTGACATAATGGATCTAAAACATTCACACGTGCTGTTTTATCAGCTATCGAGATTAAGCTCTTTTTGAATCTTTTGGTTGATTCACATAAATCACATTATAGATTTTCCAATAGTAAATCTTGCTAACATTCTTGGAAGTAAGTCCCTTCCTCCTGGATGACTTCTTCTCAACATTATTTGGGTCCTTTCCTATGCTTATTCCTGCGTGTAATCAGCAACAGACTAGAGCTTGGATTTTTCATGACTTCTGCACCCTTGGCCACTTGCTTTTCTCAACTGTCCCCAAAGTCTTACTGTGTCCTGGGGGCTTCAATTTCTCAGAAGCAGCCCAGACCCAAGGCTTAGTTGGGCTCCCTCTGCAGCAAGAACGTGGGCTGTAATAGAAGGCAAACCAGGGGCTAGTGGAGTGGGCTGGACTCCTTAACTAGTCTTCCCTTCACCTGTTTATGTCTCGGTGTCCAACTCTCCAGCTCCTCATATGTGAGGCACAGCTGTGCTTGAGAGAGCCAGTTGTGCTCAACCGTGCCTGCCCCCAACTAGGGCAAGTTCTGCATTCCAGGCATTCCCCTACCTCTGTTCCTTGACCACTCCAGCCCCAAGAAGCTGGATTGTACTCGAAATCCCCTGAAAGTCACATTCCCAGTTTGTTTACTCCTTATTTCATCCTCAAAGAGAGGCTGGCTACTCCTCCCAGAAGATCATTGTCCAGCGCATGTGTCAGGGTTGCAAAAGGACCTGATGTGTGAGAGTTCTTTGTCTCTTCATGCGTAAGGTGACCATATCATTTCTTGTCCAATTAATGCAGATGGTTTTGAAGGTAAAGGGGTGCTCTGCATAATAGTGCTGGGATAGCAGGCAAAATCAGGACACGAGGACAGCCTTCTAGGAAAAAGTTCTGTGGATAAAGTAAGGACATTTCTTGAGGCTTAGGGATTTGCAGAGCATGAAGGTTAGTAGGAAAATGAGAGTGCATCACCTTTTTCATAACTCGTTCTCTTCAAAGTACTGGTGCCTTTGTTTTCTGGGGACAAGTAGTGTTACTAGGCTGCACTGACAGGAAAAGGAGACACAACATGGTCAGTGCATCTGTTGGATGCTATAACTGCTGTGAGCTAGTGGGACTAGGCTCTATAGCAAGAATGATTAAGGACACAGGTTTTGGAGTCAGAGTTGACCTGGTTTCACACCCCAGCTGCGCCTCTTATGAGCTGTGGTATCTTGGGTAAGTGACTTGACCTCTTTGAACCTCAGTTTCCTCCTCTGGACAATAGGGCCTACGAGATTGTTGTGAGGATTCAGTGAGAAAATGCAGACAGAGTGCTCAGTGAATGGTTGGCTATACCTATTATCAGTCCTGAGATTGATGCCCTCGGACAGTTGGAGAGGTGGGGGGAGTGTGAGTTGATGCCAGACAGCTGTGTGGACTTGCTCACCTGGCTACCTTGGCCCTATCTATTTGCTTAAGGCTGATGATGAGATAAGGGAGGATGACTTTTCCTTCCTGAGCCTCTGTTTGTAAGGTTTTGGAGATAACACTGCTCTGAGCTCTGATGGGAAGTTGCTAGGGAGCGACTGGAAAGTGCCTTGCCACCTTGCTAGCTTTGGGCATTGCTGACTCAGGGTTTTGTTGGCAAGCTGTTCCTCCTCACTCCCAGTCACCCTCTCCCACCACCCTCTCCCTATCCAAGTCCCATTCACGTTGCAAGTCTTGGCTCAGATCCTTCCTCCTCTGTGAAGATGACCGACCATCCCAGCCTATAGTGACTTCTCCCTCCTTGAGCCTCCATACCTCCAACTGTCAAATGGGTGTATTCTTTATAATGCCCCTATGGAAGGGCCATGATTAGGGTTGAATGAGGGAATAGATGGAGCGTGCCAGGCGCAGGATCTGGTACAGGCCTATGGTGAGTTCCCTGCCTCTTTCTCTTCTTCCTCACTGACCAACTCCCCCTCCCCCCCCCGCCCCCCCGCCGCAATGTGTGCATCCTGGTCTTGATCAGATGCAGGCTTCTATTGGTAGTCATTTGGGAGCACGCCTATGCGGCAGGTGCTCTTCTGTGTATGTTATACACACATATCCAGTCTTTAACCTCTGCCTCCACATTTTCCTTATAGGACAAGCCGGCACAATTCCTTCTGTTGAGAAGAGCAAGGCCCAGAGAGGTTAGGTTATCTACTACCCAAGCTCGTATACCTAGTGAGTGGCCTAGCCAGGAATCAAATCCAGTTTTGACTCCTATGCTAGATTAAGTTTCCAGTGAATGCCTGTGAATGGGTGGATGGGAGGATGGACAGAAGTAGAGACCAGGATAGGAATGCCTGCACCTTTACTCTTACTTAGTAGAGGGAGGCCTGCTTGAGAAAAGCCTATAGGTAGTAAAGATATAGGATTCAGCAGGTCCCCAAGCCCAGGTAAGGTTCCTCTTGGACAGGAAAAAAGAGGTGGGGGGAAGTGATGGGTCGGGCTAAAACACAGGGAATTCCATGGTGGCTCCAAGATCCCAAAAATTAGCAGTGGAAGAGGTGAATAAGCATGTGTCAAATGAGCCTCCTTTGAAGAGGCTTATTAACCCAGAAAGTTTTGAATTCCCTTGGAGTCAAAGCTGAGCATTTCACTCCAATAGAATACCAATCATGAGATCTATGATTAGGTGTGGAGGTAAGGTCTGCTGCACTCTGGCATCAGGGCGTGATAATGGGGAAAGCCGAGGAGACTGGCCATTTATTTCAGCAGACCTCAAATCTGGTAGGACTTTAGACTGACCTGGGAACCCGTGGCTATGACCTCACACAGCAAGCTAGAAGACTGGTGATCTGAGGCTAAAATGCAGGCTGAGGCCTAAACCTCCAGCCCTGGCCCTGAACACTCCAGGGTCATGGGACTGTGCTCAGCCAGGCTTCACTTAGATCCAGTAGAGCTAGGCCTCCTACAGGTGAGTGCTTCAGGGGTCTATGAGCTGTGTCTTTGGTCCCATCAGATCTTCCAGAGGTCTCACTCGGGTCAGAGGGGAAAGCCCTTCTCTGGCTGAGCTCCAGGGTTTCCAGCTCTACCCTTGCCCTGGCCCCCAGGGATTAGGATTCAGGAAGCCCCAGCGAGGTAGCCTGGGGTATCCAGGTTCTCCCTCTGACTCAACAGGCCTGCCACAGCAGCATCCAACTACACTACCTGCTTCTTTTCTCAGGACGCTTCCACCCACCCCTCACCCCATTCAGGGATGCAGCAAGTAGCAAGAAGCTAGGCTGGGTGTTGGGTGGAACAGAGGTCTAATCGTGGCTCACCTGCTTCCTGAACTGTGTGACACATGGCAACTGACTCAAGTTTTTAGTCCTAGGTTTATTTTTTGTCCATTGGGGATATAGACGGTACTTAACCTCATAGAGTTTTAGAGATCCGTGAGGGGCATTATTGTGCCCCCCACCAACTTCCCAGAAGGGAGGAAAATCCACTGTCAGTAATGCAATAAAACTGTCAAATCTGTGGGAAGTCATCTATCTAAACTGTACAACTCATCTTGGAATGCTATTTTTTTGGTCATTCTCTGCAACAGGATAAAAATTCTCTTTATCCCTTAAGATGGGGAGGGGGGGGAGGAAAACCCAGAATTGCCACTTTCAAGTAATTTTCAGTTCTTCAGCCACAATATTTTAACCATGCTAGCTAGCCTCAAGAAGAGTCAAGAAATCTCATGTTCGGGTTTACAGCACAACCTGCATTCATCTATGCGTTTATGCAACAAACATTTGCTGAGTACCTACTAAGTCAAGCAGTGCTAGGTGCTGAGAATCACAGATGAATAAACTGAGAGCCTATAGACTGGTTAGAGTCTAGAGACGGGGAGGCAGACACGGAACACGGAGGGCTTGACGTGCCATATTCAGGAACTGGAACTGCTACCTTGTCCTCTAGGTGGCAGGGAGACTTTCAGGGTTTTAAACAAGGAAGTGACAGGCTGTCAGGTTTGTGTTTTCATTATGTCACTCTGGCAGTAGTATAGAAACTAGATTTGAAAGGGCCACGACTGGAAGCAGGAGGTGGTTACCTTAATCTAGGTGACAATGTATGAAGGCCTGGTAAGAAGCAGTAGGGATGGAGTGGAGAGGAGAGATCCAGGGACTGCTTGAGAGTGAAACTTGCAGCGTAGTGTGACTAACTGGGCATGGCGAGAGAGGGACAGCAGAGTTGGCAGTGATCACTCCAATTTAGAAAAACTTTACAAACATTTTGGATAAATGAAAATATAGAAAGAAAAATATGACCAAACATCCATCTACCCACCACCCAGCTTAAGGAATAAAATATGACAGATAACTTTGAACCTGCCTGTACCTCTCCCCTGTCTTCCTCCTTGGCCCTCCCCCCACCCCAAGAAGAAACCCCTATATTAAATCGACGTTTCCCAGTTCCATGAATTTCTACCACATAGACATTAACTGCTAAGCAATATACACGGATAGCATTGTTCTGCATGTTTCCATATTTTTCTGTAACATGCTGTTTTCTCTCACTGTTGTGTGTGAGATACAGCCATAATGGTACTGATAGCTCCGGTTCACTTATTTTCATTGCTGAATAGCAGTCCATTGTATGAATATCCTTCTCCATCTTACTGGTGATGACCATGAGACGGTTTCTAAATTTTTGGTTAATAAATACAATGCTGCCAAGAACACTCTCATACATGTCTCACTGTGCGCAGGTCTCTAGACTGGGTACCTAGGAGTGGAAGTGCTGTAGTCAGCAGTGAGTGCATCTGTCTCCTGCACACTAATCCATATTGTCCAAAGGGGTCAGACCACCTTGCGCTCCAACCAGCGATGCATGTGATGTGCCCATTGCTGTAGCTCCCCACCAGCCTTTGGGGTGATCCGTCTTTTTATTCCCTGTGGCTCCAGTGCATGGAGTGCTATCTCATCGTGGCTTAAGTAAGCAATTCTCCGACTACTGATAAGATGATGCCCTTCCTGTGTAATTTTTTTGGTACATGTATGCTTACTCTTTTGTAAAATGCCTCGTCAAGGCTTCCTAATGCTAATAGGCGCTTGAGGCCATAGGATCCCCTGTAAATGGCCCTCGTCCGTCACCATTACTGGAACTGTTTCACACAGTCAGTTTGCTTTTATGTACCTATGTACATAAAATGGAAAATTACCAGCGATTTCCTCTCGGAATGTTTTTCTTCTGCCATTTGTCCCGTATCTCCTTCACAAACACCCACGAGATGCACTTCTTACATTTCCGTTCCAGGTTTTATGTCTCTTCACCTTTCTTTTACCTTTCCTTCCTCTTTATCTCTCTGGGAGACATTCTCCATAATTTCTTTTGTCTTTCTTCCCACACGCTAATTCTCTATTCTGGTGCGTCAGATTGGTTCTTTCAAAATTACAAGAACCTTTTCTTCCAGTGGTTCTGTTTTTCACTTTCAGAAATTTCACTTGACTCTTTGTGAGATTTGGTTGTTTCTTCCCTAGGATTGCTGATATCCTCTCCTTTACTTAAACATGTTGAACACTTTTAAAATAGTTTGCACCTGGGAATAAGTCTTTGGAGGTGTACATGTTTAGGTTTTTTGAATTATGAGCATGTAAGGGAGGACTTATCTGTGGGAACCAACCTAAAGCCTCTGTTAAGGGTGGGCTCGTCCAGAAAAGATTTGACTTGCATTTGCATCTGGGATTCTGCCAGAATTCATTGAGCCATACTGATCATGTTTGTTGTAACTCCAAAGCCACATGTGGGCAGGATTGTGATTTCAGATTCTCAAAGGAGCCTCTCCACACCTCAGCCAAACCCAAGGCCAATAGATACATGCTTCCTTGTCATCTCCCTGTCCCTGTAGTAAAAAAAAAAAGGGGGGGTGCAGTTTTTCACTGAGGGCCTTATTCAACAAGCATCAGGGACTGATAAAGAAGTCTCAGTTATCTATTAATCTCTGGCTCTTTTCCAGCTCATCCAAGTATTTAAAATGAGGCTTATAATCATCTTTCTCAAATATCTGTGTTCATTTGGAATGGGAGTTTTTCACTAATCTATTCCAAATAGTGTCCGAATAAAAAGCGTTAGAGACCCTTAAGCATGTAATTCAGACCAGGCCCACTCAGTAGTAGTCAGATAATGTCTAAGCTACTCTGCAAGGTTTGAGACAACTTGCATTTCCATGCCTGCTGCCTTGGAGGGGCTGGTCAGAGGGTTGGCTCAGCTGGGCCTCTGTCCCACTCCAGAGAGTCAGTCTCAGAGCCTCTCCATATTGTATTTCCAGCAGGATAAGCACACTTTCTGTATGGCAGGTCAGAGCCTTTAAGAAACAAAGCAGAAGGCACCTATCTTCTTAAAGATTAGATCCATGATTCGCACAACATCACTTCCACCGTGTTTCATTAGCCACAGCAATCACACACCTCCCCAGAGTCAAGAGCGGCAAGGCAGGGCAGGGGTGGTGTGGGCGGTGTGGGGGGAGACAGGACCTCTCAGTGGAAAGTGTCGAGGACTGAGCAGCCTTCCTGAACCTGACACATAGTGTCATGCAACACACATTTCTTGAGATGCTGCTGGGTGCCACACACTGAGCATGCCAATACAACAAAGCCTTTGGCTCCCTGATCCAGAGTGGTGAACTCTGGAATTCTTTCCCACCTCTCTTGCCCCTAGTAGAGTGACCTGGCCCACGTAGCAGATCCCTCCAATCCAAGACAGAGACCTCACCCCATTTGGGAGTCCCCTAAATCCTGACACTTGAATTGTAATCCACCGCTCTCCACATGCTTACGAAAGCCCATATCTAGAGAGTCATAAATAGGGCAGGTTTGAAGGCACAGAGAAATTCTAGGGAGAGGAGAGGGGAAGCACATGCAGTCCCATACATAAGCTACCCCAACCTTTTGGAGTTTGTTCAAGGGAAGCACTTGCTTTCACATCTTGATTGGACTCAATTACACAATGGAGATGGAGGTGGGTGAAGTAATCAGCGCTGCATTTCATTTTGGACTTATGTATTTCCTGTCAAGCAGGTTAATCCAGAGAAGAATGGTTTCTGTGAGCCTCAGATAGGCTCAAACATTTAAAGGCTTTTAACACTCTGATGGGCCAGCAACCGGAGTGAGATTCAAGAGATCAGCCAGGCTCCTGGTGTCAGATGTAGGTCAGTTGCTATGTGATCTTGGGTAAGACCATTCGCTTTTCTGGAAAGACCTCACTTGGGCAATAGCTCTGAATTCCTAGAAGGGATAAAATTCACTAAGCCAGTCCAGTTATTTTAACGAGTGCAATAACTATGCATACTGTTCATTCCTAAAACAAAAATTCCCAGTTGTAGATGACAAAATACCTGGTCAAGCATCAAGTCCACACATAGTCCTATGGTCCCTGCCTAACTACAACCCCTGAGGGCTGCTCACCGTTTCTTCTTGTGGTAAGATCTTAGAAACAGAGGTAGTTAAATTATGGACAGGTTTCACGATTATCATGTTCAGAAGAATCATGTGTTATAGCAGAAGCTGTGAGGGACAAGGCTAACCATGTCACCACCCTCTGAGGGTTGCTCGACAGCATGGCAAAGACTGAATTGATGACCATGTAGAGATGAGGCCTACTGCTCTCCTATCCCACGGATGTCCTCATGGATTGACCAAAACCCACCTGTGATCCTAGATTTGTTTTTGAAGTACCTCATAGTAAGAAGAAAAAGTAGGTGGCCACTTTTCCAAGCTTTCTCCTCCCCTCCCATCACTCATTCTGCTCTTATCTAGGAGTCACAGGCCATGAGCAAAGATGAGGAAGATTATGATGAGTCCAGAATCAGGACCAATCACATTTTATTGGACTAGGTCTGGCTAACTGGGTTTTCATCTTGCCACATCAATGTGCTGGTATTTAGGGAGGGTCATACACTTGAGGTTAAAAAAAAAATTCAACTTCAGACAGCTTGAAGAAAAAGATGGGGAGGTGTAGATCACCTTATGTCTCTTAATTCATTACTATTGTTTTCTTAATTTGATGGAGAAGACAGGAGACAACTCTACCCTAGTCTTGGAAACACGGCTTTAAATCACTGTAATTACAAGTAAACAAAGGATAATAATTTAAAAAGCTAGTAACAGGCAAAGAAACACACCAATTTACTCTTCAGTCTCCAAGGATGAACACCAGGGAGTCTATTATGGGCTCATCCTGGGGTCCACCTACTCAAACTTTGGGTCAGTGGCTACAGGGAAGGAGCTGCAGGTTGTTCGTTAGCTCACAGGAGAGTGGGATTTGGCTGCTCTCAGTGGAAGCTGACATCATTGTAATGATGCATAACTGCAGGTCATGAAAGTCTACCTTTCAAAAACAAAGGATAATAGCCTGGAAAGAAAAGAATCAGAGAAGTATGAACCAGGTATAGCAGTAACTTCAGTTTCTAGGGAGATTGAAGTAGGTATTGTTGTTTTTATCATTTTAATTTAGCTACTTCTGTACTGTGTTTGTATCCTCAGTCATGTACTTAGATGAATTCCTTAATAGGTGACATGTTGATAAAAGTGTGTGTGGGGTATGTTTGTTCTATTAATACCATTTCCCCCATTTTCATGCTTGTAATTTGTCAGTTACAACAGTAAAGACATTTTCCTCAGTTTGTCTTCTCAGTAAAATATGTCATTAGATTATAATTGCTCATTTAGACCCTTTTGTCCCCACTCAGCCACTGAGTCAATAATCAGATGTACTCACTCCTTCCGGGCTTCGACATCCAACTCCCTTTCTCTTCTTTCCCCCCTAGATTCCAGGCGTGTCAGTCACACTTACACTTCAGGTCTTCATCCCATGGCCCAATTATGATCCATTGTTTAGCTGTTTCACCAACCATCCTATTTGCTTTCCGAATTTACAAATACAAAACACAATAAAAGATATCCTAATGGATTAGATTTCCTAACATGACTTCTCACCCGTTACGATACCTATGAGATCAATATGCAAGAAAAACTCTGGGAGGAAAAGTGTGTATGTGATAAAGAGAAACGCTGGCATTTCGAAGAAGAATTAATTTGCATGATAGAAATTAAGAGATTAAGAGAAATGCATTTTGTTCTAACTGCTCCACAGGTCTTAGTCTGAAAAGGTACATAGGTCTGAAAAGAGCCTTTGGTCTCCATACTTTTTGTTTCAGACCTGTAAGATTATCTCAAGACACCACCTAAAAGGATTTACTTGCAGTTGATTTCATGGTAGATTTTCTCGGTTTCCTAAGGCAGCACACCCCCCTTTTTTTTTCTTTAATTTAATTTTATTTTTTCAGTGTTCCAAAACTCATTGTTTGTGCACCACACCCAGTGCTCCATGCAATACCTGCCCTCCTTAATACCCAGCACCAGGCTCACACAACCCTCTACCCCCCTCCCCTCCAAAACCCTCAGTTTGTTTACCAGAGTCCACAGTCTCTCAAGGTTCATCTCCCCCTCCAATTTCCCCCAACTCACTTCTCCTCTCCTTCTCCCAAGGTCCTCCGTGTTATTGCTTATGCTCCACAAGTAAGTGAAACCATATGATAATTGACTTCCTCTGCTTGACTTGTTTCACTCAGTGTAATCTCCTCCAGTCCCTTCCATGTTGATACAAAAGTTGGGTAATCATCCTTTCTGATGGAGGCCTAATACTCCATAGTGTATATGGAGCATATCTTCTTTATCCATTCGTCAGCACACTCTGTTAAAAAAATCTTCTCAGAAGGTTTTTCTAATACTCCAGAATAATAACAAGTACTAATTCTGAATGGGGAGGGGGTCCTTTGTCCTGTATCTTAACTCTAGTGTTCCAATGGAGTGCTCTGGAGGTACTGGCTCGTCAGAGTTTTTTACATTTAACCCAACAGTTCAGGGAATCTCTTGGATATTCTGCACTGTCCCCCATTCCTTCTCTTAAGCAAGTGGGGCTCTACAAAAGGTGAAATCAGCTGTGAGTGCAATATCTCCCGGCAGGGCCCCATTGCTCTTCTGCTGGGTTCCAGAAAAGTTTTATCTTTGGTAGTTCATCCATCTTGTATCTTGTGTGACTGAGAATGAGATTCCTTACAGGTTACTAGATCCCACCCCACTCCCCCAAAAAAAGATTTTCCACGTTTTTTTTAAAAAAGGCAAAGGAACACTTAATAATATCGACCTAACACTGGGATTTAAAACACACCATATTTAATTTCAGATGATTGAAATCACAGTGTATGTTCTCTCCCACAGGGATAAGAATCTAGAAATCAATTGTTTATAAGGCAACTGGAAAATATCCAACTGCTTTGATGTTAAGTAATGAGTGTACAGCAAAACAAATAAAAATCCATAGAACTAGAAAAAAAAGATGAAAATAAGAAAATATTGCCTAACAATAATAATTTTTAAAAAGATTCATCTTAGTTCTATTTATTGGTCACCATTGTTTTCTTAATTTTTTTGGAATGGGCAAGAGATTTGTCCGTTAACAGGTCCAGATTCATATTCTTAATCACCATGATTGCAAGCAATCAAGCAACCAGCTGCACGCAAAGAATCACACACTATTTCTCTCCAATCTCCATGCTGAAAGTGACTAGGAGGTTTGTGTTTTTTTCACACCCTCCCACACCTTGAGTCAGTGGATCTAGTCAGGGGCTATAGGTCTTCCACTGGCTGAGCCAGTGGGGACTGAGGCATTGGCTACTCTCTCAATTAGAGTATAGAATTACCCGTGCCTAATTGCAGGTCACAAAGGTTTTTGTCTTAAAAAAGATTTAGGCAGGAAGAGAGAAATATCAGAAAAAACTGAGTGACCTCAGAGAGTAATTTCAGATACCAAGGAGTTTAAATGTGAATTGCTTCCTGAGTATGGCATTTAGCTGTTTCTGTAAACTGTGTGTCCTCATTTATATGTGCATGTGAATTATAAATAAAGGATAGGTTGCAAATGGGATATGGTTGACTATCAGTGGTTCTGGTCTATCTGTTGTCATATCACATATAAAGAAACTCTGCATGAGGGCGAGTGTTAAGATGGCAGAAGAGTAGGGGGACCCTAAGCTTGTCTCATCCCTCGAACAGAGCTAGATAATATCAGGTCATTCTGAACATCCAAGAAATGAATCTCAGTCCTGAAAGAACCAAATCTACAAGTCTACACATAGAAAAGCAACCACCTTTTGGGAGGTAGGAGGTGCAGAGAGTTGAACTAGGGGAGATATGGTCGTGCATATGGCAGTGGAGAGGGAGCCTACTTACGGAGGCTACTGCAAAGAATCATTAACAGTGGAGTGCAGGATCTGAACTTTTAGAAGTCTGCCACCACAAAGGTCATCTGGCTTGAAGGTGCTCAGGTGGTAAAGTCGGGGAGGAGTCCCGGGAGTCACAGGAAAGTCCAAGGATGCCCTGGGACCCAAGAAGAATGGGGGGGGGGGTGCCATCCTGCTGCACTATTCCCAGCCCTAAGAGCAGAGAAGCCAACTGGGAGCCCTGGGTCTTGGTGCTACCTTTCTGCTCTCTTTCGCCATAAACTGTGAACCGCCAAGCAGTCATGCAACTGCTTTCCTGGGACTGACCAGCACATGGCAAAAGTGTAGGAAAACCGTCCCCTGGACAAATAGCGTGGGTCTGTGCCACCGGACTCCCCCAAACTTGGAGTTTTGAAACTCAGTCACATGCTTGAGATAAAAAAGCTTGGACATAGGCAGGGCAAACCCAGGGTTCAGACAGAACCTGGTGACATGAGTAGGGCGATAGATTGTTCTTCTGTGAGGGCTCCCTGAAGAGTGAAGGGCCTGAACCTTCAACTTCGGGGCTAGAGAGCAGGGCGCCATTATGTTCATTCCGATTCCGCCCATCAGCGCCGAAAGCCTGCAGGGAACAAGACGGCACCACCTAGTGGAGGCTGGAGCTGCTTACACCAAGTCCGGGCCCCCTGTGCCCTAGAGGTGCATGTCCACTGAAACAAGTCCCCTGAGAACCAGCACAGCAAGCTCTGCCCCCAGAAGACCAGCGCAAACAACTCAATGGCACCAAGTCTACTGATCACAGAGTGCTACAAAGCTTCAGCTCTAGGGCAAACAGGATCTAGCTTCCTTTTCACTTTTATTCTTTTTTTAAAAATTACTTTTCCTTTCTATTCTTTTTAAAATTCCCTTATTAATTTTTTATTTTTATTTTTATTTTTTATAGGCATCATTATTTATTTTGGGCAGGGAGGGACAGAGGAAATGGGAGAGAATCCTCAATTGGAGTCCATGCTGAGCATGGAGCCTGCCTCGGGGCTCAATCCCAGGACCACAAGATCATGACCTGAGCCCAAACCAACAGCCAGATGCTTAAGTGCCTGAGCCACCCAGGTGCCCCTATTATTAATTTTTTAAAACAATTTTTAGACATATGCATTTGGTTTATTTTCAGTATTGTTTTCTTTTCTTCTTTTATCTTTTATTTTGGGATCTAGATTCTTTTAACAAGAAGACCAAAAATCACCCAGGATCTAGTTTTTTTAGGGGTGGGGATGTTTTTTTTTTTCTTTTTTCGTTTTTGTTTGTTTGTTTGTTTCCTTGGGTTTTGTGGTTTTTTGGGGGGGGGTCATTTTTTTCCCCTTTCATTTCATTTCTGGACAACATGGTGAGACAGAGAAATTCACCCCAAAGGAAGAACAGGAAGTAGGACTCACTGGCAAGGATTTAATCAATACAGATATAAATAAGATGTATGAACTAGAATTGAAAACAGCGATGATCAGGATACTAGCTGGGCTTGAGAAACTCATAGAAGACACTAGAGAATCCCTTACTACAGAGATAAAAGAACTAAAGTCTAGTCAGACTAAATTAAAGATGTTATAACTGAGATGCAATCTGATATGGAGGCCATTGAAATGAGGATGGACAGAACCAAGGAACGATTCAGTGATATAAATGATAAAATTATGGAAAATAATGAAGCTGAAAAGAAGAGGGAAAGAAAGGTAATGGACTACGCAGGTAGACTTAGGGAACGTAGCAACTTATTAAAATGTAATCACATTCATGGCATAGGAGTCCCAGAAGATGAAGAGAGAGAGAAGGGGGCATAAGGTGTAGTTGAACAATTGGAGGTGAAAACTTCTCTCACCTGGAGAGGAACACAGGCATCAAAATCCAAGAAGCAGAGAGAATTCCCTTTAAATTCAGCAGAAGCCAACCATTGCCAAGGCGTGGCATAGTCAAATTCACAAAATATGCAGACAAGGAAAGAATCCCGAAAACAGAAAAGAAAAAAAAAGTACTTCACCTACAGGGGAAGACAGATCAGGTTCACATCAGATCAGTCCACAGAAACATGGCAGGAGGGCAGAAGCAAGTGACGGGAAATAGTCAACTAGTCAACATGCTGAATGTGGAAACCATGCAGCCAAGAATTCTTTATCTAGCAAGGCTGTCATTCAGAACAGAAAGAGAAAGAGTTTCCCAAACAAGAACTAAAGGAGCTCATGACCACTAAACCATCCCTGCAAGAAATTTTAAGGGGGATTCTCCGAGTGGAGAAAAAGAGACCAAAAGCAGCAAAGACTAGAGCATCCCCAAGAACATCACCAGATACACCAACTCTACAGGTAACACAATGGCACTAAATTCATATCTTTCAATAATCATTCTGAATATAAAGGAAATACATCCTCCAATCAAAAGACATAGGGTATCAGAATGAATAAAGAAACAAGATCCATCTATCTGCTGCTCACAAGAGAGAAATTTTAGGCTTAAAGACACCTACAGACTGTGAGGGGGATGGAGAACCATCTCTCAGGCTAATGGACAAAAGAAAGCCAGAGTAGCCATACTTACGTCAGACAAACTATTTTAAAACAAAGATTTTAAAACAAAGAGTGTAACAAGAGAAGAAGAAGGGCATTCTACCCCAGTTAAGGGTTCGGTCCATCACGAAGCTCTAACAATGGCAAATACTTACACCCCTAACTTGGGAGCACCAAATATATAAATCAATTAATAATAAACAGAGAGAAACTCATTGATAACAATACAATAATAGTAAGGGACTTTAACACCCCGCTTATAGCAATGGACAGACCGTTATCTAAGCAGAAAATCAACAAGAGACATATTCAGAACATTTCATCCTAATGCACCAGAATACACATTGTTTTTGAGAGCACAAGGAACATTCTCCAGAAATAGATCACATACTGGGTCACAAACCAGCCCTCAACAAGTACAAAAAGATCGAGACCATACCGGGCATATTTTCAGACCCCAACACCAAGAAACTTGACGTCAACCACAAAGAAACAAAACAAAACAAAACACCCTCAAATACATGGAGGTTAAAGAACATCTTACTAAAGAATGAATGGGTTTACCAGGAAATTAAAGAAAAAATACAAAAAATATGTGGAAGCAAATGAAAATGAATACATGACAGTCCAAAACTTTTGGGATGCAGCAAAGGCAGTCCTAACGGGGAAGTATAATCTAATACAAGACTAACTCAAGAACCAAAAAAGTCTCAAACACACAACTTAACCTTATGCCTAAAGTAGCCAGAAAGGGAGCAGCAAATAAAATCTAAAGCCAACAGAAGAAAGGAACTAATAAAAATTAGAGCAGAAATGAAATAGAAACAAACAAACAAAAAATTGAGTAGGACATACTAAGAAATCTTGAGCTACTTCTTCAAAAGAAGTAGTAAGATTGATAAACCCTTGGCCAGATTTATCAAAAACAAAAGAGAAAAGACCCAAATAGATCAAATCATGAATGAAAGAGGAAGAATCACAACCAATACCACAGAAATACAAACTATTATATATTAAGAGACTACTATGAGAAATTAAATGCCAACAAACTGGGCAACCTGGAAGAAATTAACAAATTCCTAGAAACCTACAAACTACCAAAACTGAAACAGGAATAAATAGGAAACTTGCACAGACCCATAAACATTAAAAAAAAATTGTATCAGTAATCAAAAATATCCCAACAAGCAGAAGTCCTGGGCAAGATGTCTTCCCAGGGGAATTCTACCATACATTTAAAGAAGAGTTAATTGCACCCCAATGTTTATAGCAGCAATGTCCACAATAACCAAATTGTGGAAAGAGCCTAGATGTCCATCAACAGATGAATGGATAAAGTAGATGTGGGATAGATAGATAGAGAGATAGATAGATAGATAGGAATACTACTCACCCATCTGAAAAGATGGAAACTTAGCATTTACATTGACATGGATGGAACTGGAGAGTATTATGCTGAGTGAAAGAAGTCAATCCGAGAATTATCATATGAGTTCACTTCTATGTGCGATATGAGAAACAGCACAGAGGACCATTGGGGAAAAGAGGGAAAACTGAAGGCAAAGTCATCAGAGAGGGAGAAAAACCATGAGAGGCTCTTAACTATAGGAAACAAACTGAGCGTTACTGGAGGGGAGGTGTGGGGATGGGGCAATTGGGTGATGGGCATTAAGGAGGACATGTGATGTGATGAGCCCTGGATGCTATATGCCACTGATAAATTACTGAACACTAAATCTGAAACTAATGATGTACCATAACTTGGCTAATTGAATTTCAATTAAAAAAATAAAATAAAGAAGTGTTAATACCCATTCTTCTCAAATTGTTCCAAAAAAAATAGAAATGGAAGGAAAACTTCCAAACTCATTCTACGAATCCAGCATTACTTTGATTATAAAGCCAATGCCTCAACTAAAAAGGAGAATTACAGGCTAATATCCCTGATGTACAAGAGTGCAAATATTCTCAATAAAATAGTAGCAAATTGAATTCAACTATACATTAGAAGAATTATTCACCACGATCAAGTGGGATTTATTCCTGGGCTGCCGGTTTGGTGGTTCAATATTCGCCAATAAGTCAACGTGATACACCGCATTAATAAAAGAAAGGGTAAGAGTCATACGATCCTGTCCTTAGATGCAGAAAAACCACGTGACAAAAGACAGCATCCTTTCTTGATAAAAACCATCAATAAAGTAGGGATAGATGGAACACACCTCAACATTGGTAAAGACCATATACAAATGACCCACAGTTAATATCATCCTCAATGGGGAAAAACTGAGAGCCTTTCCCCTATGGTCAAGAATAAGACAGGGATTTCCACTCTCACCATTACTATTAAAGACAGTACTGGAAAGGGACCTGGGTGGCTCAGTCGGTTAAGCATCTGCCTTTGGCTCAGATCCCAGGGTCCTGGGATCAAGCCCCATGTCAGGCTCCCTGACCAGTGGGGATTCTGCTTCTTCCTCTGTCCCTCCCCAACTCGTACTCTCTTGCTCTTTCTCATATAAATAAATAACATCTTAAACACAAAGAAAAATCATAGTACTGGAAGTCTTAGCCTCAGCTAGCAGCTAGCAGAAAGAAATAAAAGGCATCCAAATTGGCAAGGAAGAAGTCAAAATTTCACTATTTGCAGACAATATGATACTCTGTGTAGAAAATCCAAAACTCCACCATAAAGGTTGTTAGAACTCATACATGAATTCAGCAAAGTCACAGGATATAAAATAAATGTACAGAAATCTGTTGCATTTCTATGCACCAATAGCAAAGCAGCAGAAAAAGAAATCAAGGAATCGATCTCATTTACAACTGCACCAAAACCAATAAGATACCCACAATTAAACCTGACCAAAGAGGTAAAAGAACTGTACTCTGAAAACTACAGATCACTTAGAAAGAAACTGAAGAGGACGCAAAGAAATGGAGAAACAGTCCAAGCTCAGGGACAGAGAGAACAAACATTGTTAAAATGTCTATCCTACCCAAAGCAGTCTACATGTTTAGTGCAATCCCTTATCAAAATACCACCAGCATCTTCCACAGAGCTAGAACAAACAGTCTTAAAATTTGTATGGAACCACAACCAAGACCCTGAAGTGCCAAAGAAATCCTGGGGAAGAAAAGCAAAACTGGAGTCATCATCACAATTCCAGATTTCAAACTACATTACAAATCTGTAGTGATCAAGACAGTATGGTACTGGCACAAAAACAGACAGGTAGATCAATGGAATAGAAGAGAAAACCTAGAAAAGGAACCGCAACTGTATCTTTGGCAAAGCAGGAAAGAATATCCAATGAGAAAAAGACAGTCTCTTCAACACATGGTGTTGGGAAAAATGGACAGCAACATGCAGAGGAATGAAACTAGACTGCTTTCTTAGACCATACACAAAAAGAAATTCAAAATGGGTGAATGACCTAAATGTGAGACAGGAAGCCATCAAAATCCTAGAGGAGAACATAGGCAGAATCCTCTCTAACCTCAGCCATAGCAACTTCTTACTAGACATGTCCCTGGAGCCAAGGGAAACAAAAGCAAAAATGGACTATTGGGACATCATCAAGATAAAAAGCTTCTGCTCAGCCAAGAAAGCAATCAACAAAACTATAAGGCTGCCTGTGAATGGGAGAACATATTTGCAAACAACATATCTGGTAAAAGGTTAGAGTCCGGGGCACCTGGGTGGTTCAGTGGGTTAAGCCTCTGCCTTCAGCTCAGGTCATGATCTCGGGGTCCTGGGATTGAGCCCCGCATGGGGCTCTCTGCTCAGCAGGGAACCTGCTTCCCCTTCTCTCTCTGCCTGCCTCTCTGCCTACTTGTGATCTCTTGCTCTGTATCAAATGGATAAATAAAATCTTTAAAAAAAGGTTAGAATCCAAAATCAATAAAGAACTTATCAAACTCAACACCCCCCAGGAAAAAAAAAAATCCAGTTAAGATATGGGCAGAAGACATGAATAGAAACTTCCAAAGAAGACATCCAGAAGGCTAACAAACATATGAAAAGATGCTCAACATCACTCACCATCAGGGAAATACAAATCAAAGCCACCATGAGATACCTCCTCACCTCTGTTAGAATGGCTAAAATTAATAAGACAGGAAACAGCAGATGTTGACGAGGATGTGGAGAAAGGGGAACCCTCTTACACTGTAGGTGGGAATGCAAACTGGTGTAGCCACTCTGGAAAACAGTATGGAGTTTCCTCAAGAATTTAAAAATAGGACCACCCTATGATCCAGCAGTTGTATACTAGGTATTTACCTACAGGGCACAAAAATGCAGATTCAAAGGGGGTACACGCACCCGTGTTTATAGCAGCATTATAAACAATATCCAAACTATGGAGAGAACCCAGATGTCCATTGACTGATGAATGGGTAAAAAAAGAGGTTACACACACACACACACACACACACACACACACACGCACACACAATGGACAATTATTCAGTCAGCAAAAAAAATGAAATCTTGCCATTTGCAATGACATGGATGGAGCCAGAGTGTATTATGCTAAGTGAAATAAGTCAGAGAAAGACAAATAGCGTATGATCTCACTCCTGTGGAATTTAAGAAAAACAGATGAACATATGGGAAGAGGGATACGAAAAAAAGGAGAGAGGGAAACAAATCATAAGAGACTCCTAAGGATACAGAACAAACTGAGGGTCAATGGAGGGAGGTGGGTGGGAGATGGGCTAGATGGGTGATGGGTATTAAAGAGGGTACTTCTTGTGAATAGCACTGGGTGTTGTATATTAGTGATGAATCACTGAATTCTACTCCAAAAACCAATATCACACCATATGTTCAGTAAACCAAAATTTAAATTAAAAAGAAAGAAAAAAGAAAGAGAGAGTGAGGGAGGGAGGGAGGGAGAGAGGGAAGGAGGAAGCCAGGAAGGACGGGAAAGAAAGAAACAAAGAAAGAAAGAAAGAAAGAAAGGAAGGAAGGAAGGAAGGAAGGAACGAACGAACGAATGAACGAAGGAAAGAAAGAAGAAAGAAAGAAATTAATTCTGTGTGATTTCACTACATGTTCATGGACGAATGAGAGTGGGAAGGGTTTTAAAAATGTATTAGAGTGGGAGATGAACCATGAGAGACTGGACTCTGAGAAACAAACTGAGGGTTTTGGAGGGGAGAGGGTGGGGGGTTGGGAGAACCTGGTGGTGGGTATTAAGGAGGGCACATATTGCATGGAGCACTGGGTGTGGTGCATAAACAATTAATCTTGGAATACTGAGAAATAAAACAACATTTAAAAATGTATTAGAAAAACATATTTGACCTTATAGATAACTGTAAAGGTGGATCTAGTAATGCAACTGACAGGAATAACACTTAGGCGGGCAAATGAATGCAGTATAGTTAAAGTAAATCGATGATTTTGCTGGGAGTATACTGCACTGAAGACATACAATAAAGTAGGTTTGATACATTTGGTAATGTTTCATAAATGGTAAAAGTGTTTTAAGATTGGCCAGAATGGCACAGGTCCAAACGCTCGAGTAGGTTGGACAGTCTTGAGAGTTACGGGTCTTTTTGTGCCAAGTAAGGTGGCTCTGAAAAGAGCCTTTGGTTTGCAAGGTGGTGAGGCGGTCCTGAGGTAGATCACTGGCAGAAGGTGTACCTGAGGATGGCTTTGGTGGCCTCGGACGCGGCGTGCTTGCCAATCTCCCCGGGCAGCAGCAGGCGCACGGCTGTCTGGATCTCCCTGGAGGTGATGGTGGTGCGCTGGGTGGAGCGGGCCAGGCGAGAGGCCTCGTCGGCGATGCACTCAAAGATGTCCATGATGAACGAATCCAAGACACTCACCCTTCTTCGAGAGGCTCAGACCCTCGTGAACCTGCTTCAGAACCCTGGGGAAGTAGGTGGCGAAACTGTTGTGGGAGCAGCAGTGGCGGCGGCGGCGGCATTGGTCCCTTGACAGCTTCTGCTTCAGGCTCTTCGGGTTGGCTTCTGTGGCTCCTCCATGCCCAGGCTTTCCTCCCGAGAGGTCTCACAGCCTGGCTCCGACATGTAGGGCTCACCTTTCCCATGCTTCAGAAAAAAAGGACAATGGCGGCTGCAGAGGAGCGCTGGCCCATTTATAGTCGCTGCATTTCCTGACGTCACGGGCAACCTCCATACCTGATTGGACCAAATGCAAGGCAGGAAAGCGGGCTCTATGCCAGGCCGAGTCACCTGCGATTGCATACCCTTGAGCCTGACATCACATTGGATAATCAGAGTGGGAATCCAGTGCCCTCTAAACTTCTTGGGACCTTGGTCTTACCTGAAGCTTTTCAATATGAAAAAACAACAGATCTTGGAGGAGTGGTATCTTTAATGGAATAGTTTTTATTCCACATCATTACCCTATTTCTGATAAGCAGTAAGTGCCATTGTTTCAGGATGTGCTAGAAGTTTGTTACTCTGGAATCAATGTTTTGGCCTCCTCTTACAGTCAATGTAAAATGGAGATGATAAAAGCTCATGAGCATATGGAGAGAGAGAGGAAAAAAATAAGGACTGGGTGACTTATCTATTAAATTTGTTATTGGAGCTAGTACTCTTGAGCATCTTCACTTTCTATTCAATTTCTCCTCCTCCTTCTCCTCCTCTTCCTCTTTTTCTCCTTCTTTTTTGTAAAGAGAGGGAGGGGAGGAGGAGCAGAGGAAGAGGGGGAGAATCTTGGGCAGCCTCCATGCCCAGCGTTGAACCTGTGAGCGCTCAATCTCATGACCCTGAGATCATGACCTGACCAAAATCAAAAGTCAGAGGCAAAACAGACTGAGCCACCCAGGCACCCCTCTATTCAGTTACTTATTTTGGCAGGTGGGGAGTACCACACAGGAGAGTGTGGCATAAAGGAAATCAGTTTCTTTCCATTTTTTCTACCCAAAGACATTAGATTAAGAGACACCAGTTAGGAGAGGGAGGGATTTAATCTGGTCGGAACTAATGACACCTCTCCTAACAGTTCCTTGTGGCAGTCTTCTGTGAAAGTGCTGAGAGAGGGCCAGCAGGATGGGATAAACCAGAGCTGAATCTTTATTTCCCCGTGTTTTCTGCTCAAAGCTAGAGGTGAGGACATAAACCTGGGAGGTAATTGGCTATAGATCTGATGAAATGGCTGGTGCCCTGTGAACCCTCAGGTTTGTCCCCAAGAGATAACAGGAGATCCCAGAAATCTCAAACAGGTTTCATGTGTGTTCCTGGCCCCATCCTGGTGGGATAAGATACGTCTAGTACCCTGAGTAGAATGGAGAGATGCCCAAGCAGCCAGGAGTCCCCAGTAAGCCCCCATTCTGGCACAGTCACTTGAATACCCTTTTTGCCAAGCAATCAGACACCAGAAATCACAAGTGGTGAAACTGGCACTAACAAATTACAACATGGCTGGACCCAAAGGCTGGTCAAAGATCAGTTTGCTTAACTTTTCAAGGAACTACTATCATTGTTAGACACTCTGTGTATATATATATATACATATATATATATACACACACACGTAATGGAATACTATGCTTAACTTTTCAAGGAACTACTATCATTGTTAGACACTCTGTGTATATATATATATATATATATATATATACACACACACACGTAATGGAATACTATGCAGCCATCAAAAGAAATGAAATCTTGCCACTTGCGACAACGTGGATGGAACTAGAGGGTATTATGCTTAGTGAAATCAATCAGAGAAAGACAATTATCATATGATCTCCCTGATATGAGGAAGTTGAGATGCAACATGGGGAGTTTAGTGGGTAGGAAAAGAATAAATGAAACAAGATGGGATCGGGAGGGAGACAAACCATAAAAGACTCTTAATCTCACAAAACAAACTGAGGGTTGCCAGGGGGAGGTGGGTAGGGAGAGGGTGGTGGGTTATGGACATTGGGGAGGGTATGTGCTATGGTGAGTGCTATGAAGTGTGTAAACCTGGCGATTCACAGACTTGTACCCCTGGGGCTAATAACACACTATATGTTAATAAAAAAATTTAAAAATTAGGGGCGCCTGGGTGGCTCAGTGGGTTAAAGCCTCCGCCTTTGGCTCAGGTTATGATCTCGGGATCCTGGGAACAAGCCCCGCATCAGGCTCTGATCTGATCTTGTGATCTGTCTCTGCCAAAGAAATAAATAAAATCTTTAAAAAAAATAGAAACAAATAAATAAATAAATATATAGAAATAATAGAAATAAATAGGATCTTTAAAAAATTGTATAAAAAATTTAAAAATTAAAAAAAAAAAAGATGCTGAGTTCCTAAAAAATACCCACACAGTGGAACTACTGAACAAATATAAGTGCTGATGGTTGAAAAAAATAAAATTTACCCCCAATTTTCCAAATATCCACAATAGAGAAAGAAATTTTAAATGGAAAATATTTTAAAATTAAAAGCATATTTTTCAATAATCTCAGAAATGCATGCAAACAACTACTTTGCATGTATTCATGAAAAAATCAATTACAGAAATTGACCCTCCTCAAGAGGAGATAAGAAGCATCAAAGAAATTCAGGCAATCAATGAACTATTGTCCAGATGGCAAAGTTTCCAAGGTTGTTTTCTGCGAGATCTTTAAGGGACAGCAGATGCTATTGTTAATAAAAAGGAACTTGATTATGAAAGGAGTAATATATTGTTTTTATTACTAGAAAAAAAATGATGATTAAAGGAGTGAAGAAACCTTACTAAACAGATTTTTGAACACTCCCATTTGCAAATAAGGATACAAAAGTCACACATGAGATATTAGCAACCAAATCTTTTCTTAGTTTGATGAAAGATGCAAGAGACGTGTCATTTTCTCTGAACTCCTCTCATTAAGTCATCACAATTACAAAGAAGCTAGCAAGCAAACAAAAGCCAGGGAAAGGACCACACCAATTTCTTCCTCTAACTCCACAGGTGATATCCCAGAAATGTTCCTCCTGGGTTGCCCTGGATCATCTTTCCAGCCAGTGGCTGTGGTGCAGTGGTTACACATCCTGCGTTGGCTGAGCCAGTGAAGAGTGGGGTATGAGCTCCTCTCTTTGCACACTCCCATTGTCCAAATGATGCGTACTTGTTAGTATTTAGTTATGGCTTGTGTACTCGGATCATCAAAGTCACTGTAATTATGATTCCCATTGTTTTATGTAGGCACTGTATTATAGTGTATATTGTATATACAATATATGTATATTGTATTATATTGAAATATTGACTAATTCATTCTACTATTATCTTTTTTTTCATCTCAGATCATCTTCCATCTTCCTAAATTACATTCCTGAGACATTGCTTTAATATGGTTTCATTTGTTGGAAACACTATGAGTTATGACTTTTCTCATGTGTCTGTATTTTGGAGTTAAGATCTTAAGGTAGCTGCATTGAGATGTACACTGCATTCAGTGTATAGGGAATTTAATCAGGATTAATAGCTGAGGAAGGGACCAGATTTATATTAATCAACTCTTGTTGATCAGACCTTGGACGTGGTTATTAGGGCAAATCCCGGAGCTCAGGCAAGGCCGCTCTCTGTAGCTGAGGTAATGACTGATAAGGTTAATGACTGAGGACTGCCAGCTGACTGCACTCTAAGCAGCTGAAACAGAGGGTCTGTCTGTCCTTGAGGGAGGTTCCAGGTGGTCAATGTCCCTGCCCATCAAATGATACCCCAGCGCTTGCTTTTGGTGTCCATTTCTTTTTTTTTTTTTTTTTTTAACTTTTTATTTTTTATAAACATATATTTTTATCCCCAGGGGTACAGGTCTGTGAATCACTAGGTTTACACACTTCACAGCACTCACCAAAGCACATACCCTCCCCAATGTCCATAATCCCACCCCCTTCTCCCAAACCCCCTCCCCCCAGCAACCCTCAGTTTGTTTTGTGAGAATAAGAGACACTTATGGTTTGTCTCCCTCCCAATCCCATCTTGTTTCATTTATTCTTCTCCTACCCACTTAAGCCTCCATGTTGCATCACCACTTCCTCATATCAGGGAGATCATATGATAGTTGTCTTTCTCTGCTTGACTTATTTCGCTAAGCATGATACGCTCTAGTTCCATCCATGCTGTCGCAAATGGCAAGATTTCATTTCTTTTGATGGCTGCATAGTATTCCATTGTGTATATATACCACATCTTCTTGATCCATTCATCTGTGGATGGACATCTAGGTTCTTTCCATAGTTTGGCTATTGTGGACATTGCTGCTATAAACATTCGGGTGCATGTGCCCCTTTGGATCACTACATTTGTATCTTTAGGGTAAATACCCAATAGTGCAATTCCTGGGTCATAGGGCAGTTCTATTTTCAACATTCTGAGGAACCTCCATGCTGTTTTCCAGAGTGGCTGCACCAGCTTGCATTCCCACCAACAGTGTAGGAGGGTTCCCCTTTCTCCACATCCTCGCCAGCATCTGTCATTTCCTGACTTGTTGATTTTAGCCATTCTGACTGGTGTGAGGTGATATCTCATTGTGGTTTTGATTTGTATTTCCCTGATGCCGAGTGATATGGAGCACTTTTTCATGTGTCTGTTGGCCATCTGGATGTCTTCTTTGCAGAAATGTCTGTTCATGTCCTCTGCCCATTTCTTGATTGGATTATTTGTTCTTTCTTGATGAAAAGAGGGCTGCTGTCATCCTATTTGGTTTTCCGTTTTTAGGCATCATGCCCTTTTGTCTGCTATTATGCTCTCTATGCTTTCATCATAGTTTTACTACAATGTGTTCACATGGCTTCTTGAAACCAGAATGCCATGGCTTCCATGAATTTGGAGAAATTACCAGACATTCTCATTTGACTGTTACTTTTCCAAAATTCACCCAACCTTCTGCTTCTGGAGTGCCTATGAGATGCACATAATAACTATTTACCCCATTCCTTAAACGTCTTTGCCTTGCTTTCATCCTATTTCTCCCCCTATCCTATGAGGAGGTGTTCTGTATTATTTCTTTTACCTGTCTTCCAGCTCACAATGCTCTATCCAGCTATGTCTCAGTTGTTGTGTAAAATGTCTTTAATCTTTTGTTCTAGTGGTTACAATGATCAACCCTAGAAAACTCATTCAGCACTTTTTTGATAATTAGCTATATCTTTTTCATATTTCAAATGTCCTGTCATTTATATAAATGTGTTAAGCAAATTTATTTTTTAAGTTTGGCATTTGGTAATAATTCTCTGAAGGTTTCCATTCCGGTCTCTTATTTGATTTTGCTGAGGGAGGCTTGTGTTTGGATTATGTGCTTGTATGGGGAGACTTTATCTGTAGGAATCTTGCAAAACCCTCAATAAGGATTAAGCCCCCTCTAGAAAGGTTTAGATATGCATTAGGCATGTGTCTGGGTTAAGAACCAGGAATTTCCTGGATCATGCTGACAGTGTTAATTTGAAGGACACATCTTTTTATTTTTTTTTTTAAGATTTTATTTATTCATGAGAGCATGAAAGGAGAGAAGGCCAGAGGGAGAAGCAGACCCCCTGCAGAGCTGGGAGCCCGATGTGGGATTCAGTTCTGGACTCCAGGATCATGACCTGAGCCCAAGGCAATTGCTTAACCAACTGAGCCACCTAGGAGCCCCAGCCTGACACATCTGACTGCACATTGGTCCAATAGCTGTGAGTCAGCAGTTCCGTATCTCTGTTTGGCTTACTCAGAGTTGAGTGAGGCCTGTGCTGCTTTAACTGGATACTTCCATTATCCTCATGATGCTGATGTCCCAGTCATGAAGGTTTGCATTTTCCACAAGAAAAGGTTACAGGCCTCAAAGAAATAGGATCAGATATATCTGAGTGACTTAAGGTAGACAATCCAATTATGAAGGAACCTTCTAAGCTGTTCTTTCTTGAACTCTTTATTTAGAGACTTCTATACTGAGTTTGGGTTCTCCCTTCTGTTTTTGAATGAAATCTATAACAAGGTTAATGTTGAGTAAGTTTGAGTGGAGTATGTTTGACTTATTAATACTATTTTCTCAGGGCTGTTGCTTATAATTTGTTATTTAAGCGATAAAACCATTTACCTAAATTTTTCTTTATCATTAACCACAGCATTAGAGAATGAATGTTCAGTAGATACCCTTTGTCCTCAGTCACCTTCCCTTCTGAAGTGAACAACCAGATGTACTCCCCTTTTCTGTCAACCTTCAAAACCCATTTTTCCTCAGTCCACATTGGATTTCGTATCAGTCACCCCCCGCTTACACTTTCCTTTAGAGACTATGTGGCTCATTTTCAACATTGTTTTACTCATGCTCTTACTTGATTTCTGCAATTACAGATCCAAAAAAAATTTTTTTTTTTACTTTTGCAGATAATCTGCATTTGTCTCCTTCTTTGGATGAAAATGTTATCACATGCAGGAACACTAAAGATTATTTTAAAGGTATAAGTGTCATTTGTAAAATATTGACCAAATATTGGTCCCTAAAAGAAATCCTAATTAACGTCTAAGGATTGAAATCAGATTATCTTTTTTCATCACATAGGTAGGAAGCTAAAAAAATTAAAAACACAATAAAACTGAGCAACATTCAAATAGTTTTGAGTAAAAGAAGGGTGAATGAGGTCACCTTAGTTCTCTAATGGGACCTCATATAACCAATACAATGAAAAAGGCAGCACAAGTGCCCATGTTCAACTCAGGTTTCATACCTCTCATGGGTTGAATTACGTTCCCACAAGTCCATATGAGGAAGTCCTAACTTCAAGCAGGGCCGCGTTAGGAGATAGGGTCCATAAGGAGGCCATCAAGTTAAAATATATTTTCTAATGTGGGCCCTAATCCAAATAAATGTTGTTCTATATAAAAAGGGGAAATGTGGGTGGGCACTGAGACATGTGTATGGAGAAGACAATGTGAAAAGACCTTGGGGGAAGTCAACCATGGAAGAGTTTAGGAGAGACGCCAGGAATACATCCTTCCCTGACACATCTCAGAAGGAATCAGCCTGGACTCTAAACACTTGGTTTGGAATTCTAGCCTCGAAAACTTTAAAACAATACATTTCTGTGGCTTAAGCTCCCCAGTCTGTGGTACTTTGTAGTGATAGCCACAGCACAATAACAGATTTAGGTTTTGGAAGTAGGGTAATAGGCCAACAATAAATTGGGACTGACTCTGAAACTGGTAATGGCTCTACTAAGTGGTAGAGTTTTGAGGTGCATGGCAAAATAAACCAAGATTGATTTAAGGGACTGCTGGGTGAAATATGTATACTAAACGTACTTCAGGTAAGAGCTTATACAGAAAAGAGCAGAGCTATAGAAAAAGACTTTATCATCTTAGTGAATACATAGAACATGAAAAATATGTTGCTAGAAATGTGAATGTCAAGGATGCTTCTGGTGAGACAGAGGATGGAAATTAGAAGCCTGCTATTGGAGACTTGGTAAATGGCCATCCTTGATATCAAATAGCTGAGAATTTGGCTGAGCTGTGTTCTCGTGTTTGGTGAAGACTAGAAATTTTACATGATAAGTGGGACAGTAAGCTGAGGCAATTTCAACGCACACTGTTCAAGGCATGTCCTGGTTTCTCCTTGCCACTCATAGTAAGTGACAGAGGAGAGACAATAATCAAATAATGTAGTGTGAAACAAAAGCAAAATAGCACATGATGATTTTCAACCTCCTCCAACCTATTTAGATAGACCACTTCAAAAAGGGCCCGAGGATGTGGCTGGAAAAACAGTAGTTAGGAGCTTAGGCATGCGGCACATGGGTCCCATCAACCATCTCAACAGAAGCAAGGAATAGAGATATGGTTGTCCAAGAACGATCTATGGAGGACCCTCCTGTGTGATGACTTGAATCCTCTGAATTACAGAGGAAGGCCAACAAGTGTTTTATTCTGAGATTTTTATATTGGCAGAAACATGTCCAGCTTGGATTGAAAGGGAAACAGATGGAACAAATGAAGGAAGACAGTTGTACTACGGGGATTCTACAAACAAGAGGGCCTGTAGATGTATCTGGCTGGAAACATGCATTATCTTTCAAGAAAGGGGGCAAATGACCCCACAGAAGTTTCAGAGGCTGGCGGGGCTGCCACAGTCACTATGGACCCAGAAACATAATGCCAGGGGATAGAGCCAACTCCCCCTTCATTCCTGAGACTGAAGTCAGTCCATTTTCATTTCTCCTTCCCAGATTTTATGTGTGTCACTCACACTTGCCTTCCTAGTATTCCATCCACAGCCTGACTTAGGTGAGTTTTAACATTGGTTTACGAGGGATCCCATTCGATTTCTAAACCTCCTGGGCTCCAAATGTTCGGACCACCTATGGTGTTCAGAATGTACTCCAGCAACTCTGGACGCCTGGGAGGTCACTACTTACTGTGGACATACCATGGTCAAGAATGTGAAGCTGCCACGCCATGGGACCAGAGGTCGGAGCCTAGAGCCAAAGAGGATTCTTTTCAGTCCTTAAAATCTAATAATAATGCTCCTTACTAGGACCCAAACTTGTTCTGGACCCACAACCCTTGTTTCCTTTTCCAGTTTTTCAATTTTGGAATAGTGATGTCTGTCCTGTGCCTGTCCAGCCATTGTATTTTGGAAGCAGATACACTTGTCTGCTGTCACACATTCTCGGTTAGACGGGAATGTGGCCAAAGCATTAATCACGGCTGGCAATGTGCCCTTATCTGATGTACACAGTATTTTAGTGAGATTTTGCCTTACAATTGATGCCAGAACCAGTGAAGGTTTTGGTGGCATTCACATGTCACCATTCAATGGAAGAATATATTGTGCATAGTACATGACTTTTGGGAGTCCACTGGGTTGAACTGTGGTGTCCTTAAAAATGATACATTGTAAACCTGACCCCCCAGTCCTTGAGAATGTGATCTTATTTGGTGATGGAGGCTTCACCAAAGTAAACCCATGTTCAGGTGAAATACTTAGGGCAGGCCTTACCAATAAGGCTGCAGTCCCCATAAAAACGGGAAACGTGGAGTCACAGACACTGACAGAGGGAAGACCACATGAGTAGATATTGTGAGAACATGGCTATTGTAAGAAAAAGAGAATGGACTTGGGGCACCTGGGTGGCTCAGTGGGTTAAAGCCTCTGTCTTCAGCTCGGGTCATGATCCTGGGGTCCTGGGATTGAGCCCCGTATCTGGCTCTCTGCTCATCAGGGAGCCTGCTCCCCTTCCTCTCTCTCTGCCTGCTTCTCTGGCTACTTGTGATCTCTGTCTGTCAAATAAGTAAATACACTAAAGAAATAGAATGACTTATGAAAGATGCCTTACCTCATAGCCAGGACAGTCACCCACCCTTCAGACAATGAGTTTGGCCACCAGCATCCAGGACTATGAGGCAATAAATGATATGTTATTTAAGTTGACCAGTCCCTAGTGTTTGGTTTAGGAGCCCTACAAAACTAATATAATATCCTGAAATAAGCACGATTTAGAAGCTCTAACAAATCCACTAAGCAAATAAAAAACAGCTGATAAAAAATGACAGCTAATACCCCCACCCCACTCCCCGATTCTAAAGTGGCCCAACCAAGGTGGTGCTTTATTGGCTCGCCTCGGTACACCACTTCACACATTGGGCCAATAGCTGTGGCTCAGAGGATGTAGGTCTTTCAGTGGCCGACTCAGAAGAGTGTGGGGCCTGAGCTGCTCTGACTAGAGTATCCTATCATCCCCATGAGGTGATGCACCTTGTGAAATTTTGAGTTTTTCAAAAATAAAAGTTAATAGCCTGAAAGGAACAGAGTCAGTTAGGGCTGGATGTGTCAGAATAGTAACTTCCGCTTCTAAGGAGCCTGAACAGGTTTCATTTCTTGAACTTTGGGTTTAGGTATTCCTGTACTGGGTTTGGTCCTTTCTTATGTTTTCCAACAAATTGAATAATATGGATAGTGCTTAGAAGAGATGGACTTGGGTATGCTTGTCTTATTAATACTATTGTCCCTGTGTTTTTGCTTCTACTGTGTTAGCAGCCAAGCAGTAGCCAATTCCCTTATATCTTGTCAGTAACCACAGAATTAGTCCATGATTGCTCAACAGACACATTTTTCTTCACTTAACTACTCAAGGGAATAATCAGATGTATTCACTTTCCATTCTGAACCTCAACATCAAACCCCATTTTTCTTTCTCATTCCCGGATTCTGTATCTGTCACTCATACTTGCATTCCCAGTCTTTCATCCACAACCAAATCTAGGTGCAATTTAATATTGTTTTCCTCCCATTTGTTTTCTGAAATTACACGTGTAAAACACCCACAGCTCAGCACACACACACACACACACACACACATCCTCAGGAACTCATATTATTAAAATGACTTTTTATGAGACCAACGTTCATGTGAATGTTGAAAAACATCTGTATGTCATATTGGCAAACATGGGCATTGTGAACCAACAACCAATGAGCATGTTAGAAATTAAGTGACATGGTGATGTTATGCCCAAATAATGGGTCCGTGATTAAAGGAGCGAGACTGATACAAAGCGAAGGTCAAGCAAAACTTTATTATGCGCCAAACATCAAGAATCAAACAGGCTGGCCAGGGCCGCACCTCTTACAGAGAGAGGGCGACCCTTCTCTGTTTCACAGACTAGCTTTTAAGGGCAAGACCATGCAATTGGGCCTGGCCACGCACAGGTGGCCAATGAGACTGTAACACACACAGGAAACTCCACAGTGATGCTAGGTGACCAATTGAATTACAATTTACCCTAGTAGATATTAGAACCTGCCTATTACACCTTGTATTAGGATTGGCGCCAAAAAGGTTCCCAAAGGGCGGGGGCCCATACTCCTTGGTAGCTAGGGAGACAGTATGTATCCCCCTACGGATCGGATGCCTCCACCTGGTTGGACCGTCCTTGTATCTGTGTTTTTGTTACCTGAGGCTGGCTTCCAGGACTTGTTTTTAAGTAGGTCCCCTGGGGGAAGGGGAGCAGGGACAGTATAAGGGTTAAACAATAATAGGTCCTTACAGTGAAACATAATTTTAGTTTCCTAAATGGTGCACAGTTCTTTCTCTGAAAAGGCATATGGCTCTGCAACCAGCCTTATACTTCCAAAAGTTTGTTCCCAATGGATATGGCAATTTCTAGGTACCACTCACGAGGATTTCCTTGCACTAGATTTTGTGGTAGATATCTTTGTGTACTTACGAAGTAAGCACTTTTTTTGAAATCCCTTTGGCTTTATCTCTCTTCTGATGGGCTCACAAATAGTTGGGTTTCCGTAGTTCACCTAGCTTTTAGCGCCTGTTTGGCTCAGAGTAACAACTTTCACAGATTTTTACATTGAATCAAAGGTTCTTTAGAATTTATTTTAAAAGAGCGTGAGAGACTATGGACTCTGAAAAACAATCTGAGGGTTTTGAAGGGGTCGGGGGTGGGAGGTTGGGGGAACCAGGTGGTGGGTGTTAGAGAGGGCAAGGATTGCATGGAGCACTGGGTGTGGTGCAAGAACAATGAATACTGTTATGCTGAAAAGAAATTAAAAATTAAAAAAAAAAGTTCACATGGAACACATAGCAAGCATGATGAAATAGTGGATTTTAGTGCAACTCCTAACAAATTTCAAAGGATTGAAGTCCCCCAGTGTGTTCTCCTTCCACAGATGGATAAGAAGCTGGGGGGAAAAAAACAACAACCAGAAAGCACTTGGATAACCACCAACAATTGTGAAATTCAGCATGTGCTAACAGGAAAACAAAACAAACGAAAAAGGAAAGAAAGAAAGAAAGAAAGAAAGAAAGAAAGAAAGAAAGAAAGAAAGAAAGAAAGAAAGAAAGAAAGAAAGAAAGAAAGACAGGAAAAAGCCCATGCACCAAGAAGAAAACACAAAGGGTATTAAAGTGAGTTTCCATTATCCTACGTCCTCCTACCAATCAAATTACTTGAGATGGAGGAATAAGTCCTCTTAGTTCTCTTAATTGCCAAACAGCCTCCTCTTATTTTGTAGCAAAACGATGGGGACATGTCCCACTGTGACATAGGCATGTTTACACTTCAAGCACTCTGGTTCAAAGCAAGAGCTTCAACAGAAACCCACACTCAGAGAGGCAACCAACAGCAACACCTTCCCCCTCAAACTCCAGGCTGTGCCCCATGTCACAGGAAGGCTTTTATTGCTTCAGCTCTGGTCACCCCACCACCCTTTGGGCCCTGGATCCCGTACTGTCAGTTGCTCATTGGCTGCTGCTAGGGGAGGCTGGGGAGCACAGCCTCTCTCATTGGAGGACCCCATCATCCATGCACAATTGCTGTTCTGGAAGACTTTTGTGTCAAAAGGGAAAGATGATAGGCAACCAAGGCACAGAATCAGATACATGTGAATGAAGTAGAGTGGGCCTATCAGAAGGTCGGGAACTTGAGTAGGGCATGAGTCTAGATAGTTTGAGTTTTCTGCACAGCGGTTGGGTCCACCTTTATGTATTTATTTGAATTCGGGTGATGGGATATGTTAAAGGAGTGTGAATGGGTTAAGTGTGATTGCTATAGCTGCTATTGCACTTTAATTGTTGCTACACCACACGTTTTGGAAAAAAAAAAAAACCTCTGGATGATACTACTGTACACAGGTGGGAGAATGAGAATACGTGAGGTAAATAAAACTATTATGGAAGTAGTTTTGACCACAAAGATCCCTGTAGAGACTGACCTAGGCGAATATCTAATAGAAATGACCACTTAGGAAAGTGATAAAATGCAGTATGGTTAAGAAAAATCATAACAAATTGCACTAAAGACATATATGAAGTTGAGCTGATGATTTGTTTTGTTTTTTAACCTTTCTTTCACAATAAGAATTTTTAAAAATTGGCCGAATGGCACAGATCCAAACACTAGAGTGGATTGCACTTTGGAGAGCTATAGGTCTTTTCCCGCCAAGTGAGGGGGCTTGCCAAAGGGCCCTTGGCTTGCGGTGTGGTCAAGCACTCCTGGGGCAGCTTATTGGCGTCTGGTGTACCTGACAGCAGCATCGGTGGCCTCAGACACGGCAAGCTTGCCAACCTCCCTGGGTGGCAGCAGCAGGTGCTCGGCTATCTGGATCTCTCTGGAGGTGATGGTGGAATGCTTCCTGTAGTGGTATCAGGTGTTCCCCTTGGACACAACGCCTTGTCCAACAGATGCATAAAAAAATCCTGTCTTTAGTTCTATCCTGTTAACTTTTTTCTTCCAGTTGCCATAATCACTATAATTATATTATGCCATCAGTGTATCATTTACCTCTATTTTCCAGTTCATTCTATTATCATTCCTTCTTACATCCCATATCATTTTCTGTCTTCCTAAATTACATTTGTTACCATTTCCTTTCATATGGTGTCAGTTGGTATAAATACTCTGAGTTGCCGTTTTTCTTAAATGGCTTTCCTTCTGAGTTAAAGTCTTAAGGTATCCAGAAGTGAGATGGAGTAAGGTCCATATGGAGGGCATTAGATAGGTATTTAATCTTCTGAAATCCTGAAAGCTGTCAATTAAGTACCTACGTCTTCTTGCATGAAATTCCTACAGAGGCAACGGTGAACAACGTTAACTCACGGCAGATATAGCTAGACAGGGTCCGTATCGCTTTGGGTGGCTTTGATGCTTACCGGGGTGTATTGTCACACACCCCTGGGAGTTTTGGTTAAGGAAAAATCATGTGCATAGTTACTGTGCTGATTGAAATATTTGGACAGGCATAGTGAATATTCTTTCCCTTTTAGGAACTCCGTGTTCTTTCCCACATGGGGCAATCTCAGACTTTGGAGAAAAACAGGGCTTTGGGGATCTCAGCTTCCCCATTCCTTGACAGCATCGCCAATTAGATGGTGGTTCACGAGCAAAACCAGTTGGGAGACCTCTCCATTCCACTATGGGGGCTCTAGCCATAGTGTCAAGCAAGCAAACAAGTAGAGCTTCATTGAAAAGGCAACCCACCGAAGGGGAGAAAATATTAGCAAATCATGTATCTGATAAAGGGTTACTATCCAAAATAGATAATGAATTCCCAAAACTCAAAAGCGGACAAAAAGAGAAATCAAACAACTTGACTGAAGACCGGGCAAAAGATCTGAATAGACATTTTCCCGCAGAAGACCTACAGATGCCCAACAGGTACATGAAAAGCTCTTCCGGATCACTAAGCAGGGAAAGACAAATCAACACCACAAGGAGGTAAGACTTCACACCTGGCTATAATGAATGGCTGTAATGAAAAAGACAAGGGATAATAAATGCTTGCGAGGATGGAGAGAAAAAGGAAGTCTCATGCGCTGTTGCTAATGTAATGTATGGAACGTAAATTGGTACAACCACTTTGGAAAACACCATGGATGGTTCCTCAAAAACTTGGAAGTACCCCATGACGCAACAATTCCACTTTGGGGTATTTATCTGCAGAAAGCGGGTACGATGAATGGGCACTACCATGTTCTTTGCAGCATTATTTACTATAGCCAAGAAATGGAAACATCCTAAGTATCCATTTCTGTCGGCAGGATATGGCCTGGTTTTACATGCTTTGAAGCCAGACCGACCTGGGTGCAAATCCCAGCTTTATTATTTACCAGTTGTGTGCCATCAGGGAAGTTCCCTGAGCCTGTGTTTCCTCATCTGTAAAAAGGGAATGATAGCAGTACCCACCTCATAGGGTTGTTGTGAGCATTAAATGAGATGATGGAAGTAAAATGCTTAGCACAAGAGACACAATGAGCATAATGAGCACTCAGTAAATTTGGGGCTGCATCACTTCTTCCCACATGGCCCAGGACGTCAGCCCATTCGCCCAGCCCTGGCCTTCCTCTCCACAGTCTGCTTGATTTTCTTCAACCATGTACCTGTGAAGTGGTTATATAGCAAGGGCTCTGTTGGCTGCTAAGCACCCTCACACACTCCTTTCTTCAGTGAGGTTTTAGCCTTGGCACAAAAGCTGTACGTCGCTTGCTTTTACACTCCTCGCCACACATGTTTTACTGACAACTGTGGTGGGTTGAGATCTCTCACATGTCTTTCAAGCACCGTCCAAGGCTATCCTGCCAACTCCGGCAGGCCCGTAAGCCGTTGCAACCTCACGCTCTCTAGCACATGTTTTACTGGAGAGCCCACTCTGCTACTCTTCTCCTTTCTAAGGCAGCAGTGTGTTGCAGCAAAACTAAAACATTCTGAAAGAGTTAATCAGTGTTTTCGTCAGCTCTGCTGTGTATGACGAATGATTCCCTGGCACTGCCCCTCCACCTCCACCCACCAAACATCACTGGAACCCAAGTGCTGCTCTGACCACTGGGTTGTGAGCAGTCCGGGAACTCCACTCAATGTGCGTCTCTCTGAGTCCAGGAAGGAAACCAACATCCCCTGTGGTTTTGTAGGAAAAAGGGTTTGAACAGAACTTTGGAGGTGAAGGGTGGGCTGTGGGTTAAAATAATGTAATACCTCCCCAAGTGTGCCTCTGCCAGCACACAAGCTGGGTTTAAGTGGTACACAATTTTTTTGTTTTTTTTTACAGTTACGCAGTTTAGTTAGTGTGAATTTAAAATATACAAATACCATGTCACCTGTGACGTCGCAGATTTATGGCTTAGGAAAATGTTTTTAAAATCTTGAAAAATAAGTTCCTTAAAACAGCTGTATTCAATAAACAATTGGGTAGGTGATATGCACATATAGCAAAAAAGCACGGAACTGTTAGAGGAAGGACTTTACAAGCCATCAAAGTTGGTATAAGCTTAAGAGTCAGACAAACCTCATTCCAACATGATCTACCACTTACTCTCTGTGGGACTTTAGGAAAGAAACCTAATCCCTCTGAGCCTTAGGGGGAAATGGAGGAGAATAATAGTACCAGCTTCACTGGACTGTTGTCAAGCTTAAGCGAGGAGCTTTACAGTGTAGTGGTGTGAGGGCCCAAAACCTAGAGCCAGGTGGTCTAGTTTCCAATCCCAGCTCTACTGCTTACTAGCTCACTGACACTGAGCAACTTACTTCATCTTTCTGTGCCTTAGTCTCCCCCATCTGGAACATGGGACTGTTAGTAGGGTTAACTGAGTTACACGTTTGAAGTGTTTAGAAACAGTTCTAGTATATACTTAGCATTATGTGCTTCTTAGACGAAAAATACATGTATATAATGCTCCTGACACCTGACACCCAGTAAGTCCTCATGAAATGTTACCCATCGGTGGCACGTTGTATTCCCAATGCCTGGAACGAACAACTCTAAGTCAGAGTTTGATTAAGAAGCAGCAATGAATTGCCCGAGACCCATGGAGAATTGACAGAACTGAGCACCTCTCTGCCGTGAAAACACAGGCCCCATGGAGGCTGGGCCTCCTGCCAGGAGTGGGGTTGGAGAGAGGGGTCACGCTAGCTTCCTTTATCCTGTTAAAATAGGTGTGGGTCAGTGCAATTAAGAGAAAAGTTCATTAAGTTTCAGAGAAATTAAGCAAGCAGCCTGATGCCACGCATCCTATAAAGGACAGAGCTCAGCAGAATGCTTTCTTGATGGAGAACTTACAACCCAAGTGGACGAATAGAGAACTGGTCCACTGGGGTTATGGAAATTCTTGCGGTGGAGGTATGGTGATGATGATGGTACTATAACAGCCATACCATTAACTGAGATCCAGCCACTATTACTGAGTTCCTCTAGACATTGTCATATCTCTCTCAATCCTAAAAATAAAACACACACACACACAACTACTGTGATCCATAACACTCTCTACCTACTCACAGACCAGTATCCCCTTTCCTTGAAAGAGTACCCTATTTCTATCTCCATTCCTCATCTACAACTCACTCCTCAACCCACCGCAGTCTGGCTTTTCTTTCCCAACCCATCACTGCCTCTTCCGGGACTCTAGAACCTCTGCTCTCATCCATCTTCACATATTTATTCAGCAAATACTGAGTCCCTACCGGTGCCATACATGGTTCTCACTCCTGATATACGGCAGCAAATGAGACAAGGTCTCTCTTCTCAGGAAGTTCCCATTCCTGGCGTGATTCAAAGATAATAAGTAAGGAAAAAAGGGAACAGGCTGTAAACAATATAATTCCATGGGGAATGAAATAAGTAAATATAATATGTATGTATATTACATTAATATGTAGATATCAATTATAATTTTTCTATTATAATAATATGTTTATTATAGATGTATATTTATACATATATATATATATATTTATATACATGATGAGGGAGAGAGCAATATTTCAGACTAGGTGGTTAGGAACACCTCAATGCAAACCTAACAAGCAAGGGAAAATAAAACCCCAAAATGACTGTATTAACCAGTTCTAATAAGAATTGAGCATGAAGGGCCACTTGGGTGGCTCAGTGGGTTAAAGCCTCTACCTTTGGCTCAGGTCATGATTCCAGGGTCCTGGGATCGAGCCCCACAACGGGCTCTCTGCTCAGCAGAAAGCCTGCTTCCGCCCACGTTCCCCGGCCTGCCTTTCTGCCTACTTGTGTTCTCTGTCTGTCAAATAAATAAATAAATAAATCTTAAAAAAAAAAAAAGAATTGAACATGAAGATCGGCTAAACAGTTTGTAAAGTAATTTTTGTGTGAATTTTAAAATATGACAAGAATGTAACATGCGAAAAAAATCCAAAAGCAAACAACTTTTGATATCAAGTGGAGCCTAATTCCAATACAGGACATTTGGGCATAAATGAAAATTCTAGAGCATGCATGTAATGAGAGGGAGAAGGGAAGGAACATCCTTGTAGGCTGACCTTGAGTTAACATCAGTAGACTGCCAATAAAAAGGGGTACTTCAGTCGAGCATACTCTTATTCATAAACTCGAGGGGTTTTGGAAAAGCAAAAATTGGATCTGCTGACTGAGTGCTCTCCAAAGCACTTTAGTCCATGATGGAGAATATCACTAACAGCGGGGCACATGATGGTCATACCCTCAGAATAGATCCTGTTATCAGGGTGGAACCTATTTGAGCACCTTCTAAAGGTAGGTAGAGCAGAAAGCTCCAGGCAGCACACACATTGACATTTTTAATCTTAGTCAGGGCATCTTGGAGCCCTTCTTGTGAGAAGATGCAAAATCACTCAATCAGGGACTGTGACAACAACTCCTTTTTAAGAGAGAGGAATGAGTTGGAGAATGAAGTAGGGTGATTAGCGCAAGGCTTGCATTTCCACGAGGTTAAGAAATAGATGTGAATGCTGATGAAACTGGGAGTCATGAGAGAGCTCAGATGAACTTGCAGCTTTCAGATCACTTCTGATTGGGGAAGGTAGGCCTAAACGACATCAGCAAACAAACCACACGATACGTATCTTCAGGCTACAGACTTTTTTGAAGTGCCTCCAGTGAAGGGGTTCCCTTCCACAAATTTAAGGGAATTTTAATATTGAAAAACAAATCTCTAATTTACTTAAATAAACCAAGAGAAAATAGTGTTCTCACTGGCTGCTGAAGCTACTTGGAAAGGGCATCTTTGATATCTAATAAGTTACCTGAAATGGCTTAGAAAGCCAAAACTTATTCTGAGCACATGGATCTCAAACAAAATCTTAATACCATCTTTGCTGATGAAATGCTACTATCATTCATATTAGAGCCAGAAAGTGACCAGAAAGCTTCTTATCAACATTACAGTCAAAAAGTGTTTGCGATTATGTGGAAATTAAATTATAAAAAGGTTTAAACACTACAAAAAGAGCCTATATAGGTTTAGTTGATCTGATTGCAAGGCAAAAGAGTAAATATCGAGAACAGCTTTGTCTTGGAAAACATTACACACTTAAAAATAAACAGGAACCTCCTCCCCCCAAAAAATAGATAAATAAAATGAACAGGAACCTTCACAGACTCTAAGCAAGTGCAAACTGAAGTCAAGCATGGCTTTTTTTTTTTCTTAAACTCACAGACACATTTGTAGTGTCTATTCCAGACATACAGTTGATACCAAGACTTTGATTGAGTGAATGAATGAGCCATATTTTCAATCTCTAAGTAGTAAGAATGGTGGGGGTGGGGGGAACGAGACTAAGAAGATGACCTAATTTAAATGAGAGGTGGTAAGAAGTAACCTAATACAGTTTCCTTAAGCACCAGGAAAATTATTTCAATTGTATGGCTTTTCTCCCCATTTTCTTACGGGCCTTGGTGGAGAGTGCGGATCTCCTGCTTTCAAGCACTGATCTTGCACTTACAAGGTTTGTGACTCCGTGCCCTCTGGACCTGAGTTTCTTCTGTGATAAACTAGGTATAATAGCATTGTTGTAAACGCCGGATAAAATAGTACCTGTAAAAGTCCTCTGTAAACGAAAAACTAGTGTATAGGGCTAGGGTGATAGTATCACAGATATGACAGTATACTGCTTTCTCTGCCATTGAAATAAAAGACCTGATAAGCAAAACAAAACAAAACAAAACAAAAGAAAACAAATAAAAAATAAACAAAGGGGAACTGCCAAAGCTCTTATGTCAGTAATATCTGGCAATATTCACTGCACAAAACATTGAGACAGAAGTTTTCATAAATTTATTGCAGAATGCATTTAAAAACTGGAATAAGAACCCATGATATCATGTTAACAGCATAAATTTCAAATGCACATGAAAAATATTGTTCTCTATAAAGGCATCGAGGAGATTGACCTTGCCTCAGATATTTAAATCTCTTTAATAACCCACCTAAGAGAGGTCAGATGGATTCTTATATCAGCTTCTGCACTTTATCTGTTGCCATATCACCCATAAGGAACCTCTGGAAAATTCCCCACATGCTCATGAGAGAATGAGAAAGAAAAGGGTAACATCGCTATAACAAAAATAACACCCCCCCCCCCGCCCCACTGAGGCCGCCCTGCAGAAATAACTAACAGAAATGAGTGTTTGGGAAACCCAAGAAATGCCGCATGGTTAAGGAGAGCCCACAGCTGTCCAAGGAATAAAGTGCACTCCAATACAGATTAAAGTAGTGCTGATCCTGTTTTGGTCAAAGTAAAAATGCTGTAAATATCCACAGAATGCCGCATCAAGAACAAAAACTATAGAGTTTGTCCCACTTTTTAAAGCTACAGGTCTGTCCCGCCAAGTAAGGTGGCTCTGAAAAGAGCCTTTGATTTGCGAGGTGCTCAGGCGGTCCGGAGGCAGCTCACTGGCAGAAGGTGTACCTGAGGATGGCTTTGGTGGCCTCGGACGCGGCGTGCTTGCCAATCTCCCCGGGCAGCAGCAGGCGCACGGCTGTCTGGATCTCCCTGGAGGTGATGGTGGAGCGCTGGGTGGAGCGGGCCAGGCGAGAGGCCTCGTCGGCGATGCGCTCGAAGATGTCCTTGACGAACGAATCCAAGACGCTCACGGCCTTCTTCGAGAGGCTCAGGCCCTCGTGAACCTGCTTCAGAACCCTGGGGAAGTAGGTGGCGAAACTGTTGTGGGAGCAGCAGTGGCGGCGGCGGCGGCGGCGGCGGCGGCGGCGACATTGGCCCCTCGGCGAATTCTGCTTCGGGCCCTTCGGGTCAGCTTCTGTGGGCTCCTCCCCTGTGCCCAGGCTTTCCTCCCGAGCGTTCTCACAGCCAGGCTCCGCCATGTGGGGCTCGCCTTTCCCACGCTCCAGAAGGAAGGACAATGGTGGCTGCGGGGGAAGGGGGGGGTGCGCTGGCCCGTCTATAGTCGCTGCGCTTCCTGACGTCACGGGCAACCTCCATACCTGATTGGACCAAATGCAAGGCAGGAAAGCGGGGCTCTATGCCAGGCCGTGTCACCTGTTATTGCATACCCTTGAACGTGACATCACATCGGACAGTCAGAGAGGGAAATCCAGTGCCCTCTAATCTCCTTGGGACCTCGGTCAGAAAATGTTTCAAACATTCCACTTCGTTGTGCATTTTGTCTGCTGGTTTTCAACGTCAAGACAGTAACAGATCTTAGAAAACTCATGTTTTTATTGGAATACTTTATATTCCACGTCATTACCTTATTTCCGATAAGCAGTAAGTGGCATTGGATCAGGATGTGCTAGAAACCAGGATGCTCTGGAGACCCAGAGTCAACGTGTCCACCTGTACTCTGGAAAACGTTCCCTGGGTACTTGAAAACAATGTGTATTCTACTGCTTTCGGATGGAATATTCGGAACATATCTGCTAAACCCATCTGGTCCAGTGGGTCATTCAAAGCCATTGGCTCCTCCTTGATTTTCTGTTTAGACCACCTGTCCATTGATGTAACTCAGGCCTTAAGGTCCCCTACTACTATTGTGCTATTATCGATTAGTTCCTTTGTGCTTGTTATTCACTGTTTTTATGTATTTGGGTGCTCCCACGTTGGGTGCATAAATATTTATAATTCTTATAGCTTCTTCTTGGAGTATCCTCTTTATTACTATATAGTGTCCTTCTTTGTCTCTTGTTAGAGTCCTTTTTTTAAAAAATTGTGTCATGTTAGTCACCATACAGCACACCATTGGATTTTGATGTAGCGTTCCTGATTCATTATTGCAATGTAACAACCAGTGCTCGTCACAACACGTGGCCTCCTTAATACCCATCACTGGGTACCCCCATCCCCATACCCTCCTCCCCTCCAAAGCCCTCAGACTGTTTCCCGGAGTCCACAGTCTCTCATGGTTCGTGGCCCCCTCTGAATCCCCCCACCTTCAGTTTTCCCTTCCTTCCTCTAATGTCCTCCGTGCTATTCCTTATGTTCCACATATGACTGAAACCGTTAAGGTCCAATTTGTCCGATACAACTATTGCTACTCTGGCTTTAGTTTGACATCCACGCGCATGATAGGTGTTGCTCCATCCTCTCACTTTCTTCCCAACCGTTGGTGTCTTTAGGCCTAAAACGAGTCTCTTGTAGGCAGCATATAGATGGGTCTTTTTTTTTTTTTTGATCCATTCTGTCACCCTATGTCTTTTGATTGGAGCATTCAGTCCATTCCCATTCAAAGTAATTATCGATAGATATGTATTTATCACCATTTTATTAACTGTTCCGTGGTTGCTTCTGAAGATTTTCTCCGATCTTTTCTTGTCTTTCTCTCTTTCATGTTTTGCTGATTTTCTTTAATGACATATTTGGGTCCCGTTCTCTTTATTCTTTGCCTATTTATTAGTGGTTTTTGATTTGTGGGTGCCATTAAGTCTGTGTATAACCTCTTCTGCACAAAGCAGTCTATATTAAGTTGATGGTCACTTAAGATTGAACCCATTCTTGGCTCCTCTCCTCCTCATGTTTTTGGTACATGTTGTTACATTTTAGTGTTTATTTATTTTTATTTTCATTTTTCGTAGTGAGGGAGAGAGTGGGGAGGGGAAGAGGGAGGAGGAGCGAGAGAGTCTGAAGTGGGGTCCACGCTGGCCGTGGAGCCCAATGTGGGGCTGCATCCCACAACGCCAAATCATGACCTGAGCCGAAATCAAGAGTCAGACACTCTACCGACTGAGCCACCCAGGCGCCCCCACGTTGTTACATTTTAAATCCTTGTATTCTGTGAATTCTTTGACTGGCTTTTTACCAGAATAGTCAATTTTTAGTGCTCTTGTGGGTTTTTTTTCCCTACCTTGATACTGTCACTTTGGGTCTCTCGACTTTCCACACAGAGTCCCCTTTACTACTTCCTGCAGGGCCGGTTTAGTGGTCACAAACTCCTTTAGTTTTCGTTGGTCTGGGAAACTCTCTATCTCTCCTTCAATTCTGAATGGCAGCCTTGCTGGAGAGAGTCTTCCTGGCAGCAGATTCTTGCCTTTCAGCTCTCTGCATGTATCATGCCACTGCCCTCCGGCTTGCAAAGTTTCTCTTGGAAAGTCTCCCGCTAGCCTTACGGGCTTTGGCATTCCCTTGTAAATCACTGTCTTCTTTTGTCTTTCTGCTTTTCAAATTTTCCTTTTTGCCCTATTTCGCTGATTTAATTCGAGTATGCCTTGGCGTGGTCTGTTGATTTTTGTGGCAGTTCTCTGTGCCACCTGGATCTGGATGTTTGTTTCCGTCCCCAGTTTAGGGAAGTTTTCAGCTATTATTTCTCCAAATAAGCTTTCTGCCTCCTTTTCTCTCTTCTTCTTCTTCTTCTGGGACTCCTAAAATGTGAATGTTATTACATCTGATGGACTCACTGGGTTCCCTAAGTCTATTCTCGTTTTGGGTAATTCTTTTTTTTTATCTCCATTGTTTGGCTTGATTCCTTTCCATTACTCTGTCTTCTAGGTCACCAATTCATTCCTCTGCTTCTTCCATCCTGCTGTTCATTCCGTGAAACGTGTTTCTCATTTTGTTTACGGAGTCCTTTATCTCCGTTATGTTACCCCTTATCTCTGTGTTAAGGGTCTCACTCGTGTCTTCCACTCTTTTCTGAAGTTCAGTGAGTATCGTCACCGATCATTGCTTTAAATTCTCTAGCAGAGATGTTACTTGCATCTCTTTTGCTTAGATCTCTGGCCGTGGCCTGGTCCCGTTCTTTTGTGTGGGATAAAGTTCTCTGTCTCCTCATTTTGTCTGATTCTCTGTGTCTGTTCCTGCATGTTACGGAAGCCAGCTACGTCTTCTGCTCTTGAAAGTCGTGACTTTGTGAAGAGGTAGTCCCAGAGTGCCCTGCAGTGCTGTGTCCCCTGTTGATCAGGACTTGTCACTTCAGGAGAGTATCCTATGTGTGTCGCTTGTGCCCTGCTCTTGTGTCTGAGTCGGTTTCCTTTCAAGGCAGTCATGTGCACTGACTCTCTGTCTGTTGTGGGTTGTGCTTGTTCTCTGTGGTGTTACCAGGACCCAGGGAGGCCAGCTCTGGGGACGGGGTGGGAGGGGCGTGCCCACCAGGGAACTTGGGAGCAAAATTTGCGTGGGGCCACTGGTCCTCTGCCGGATTCCCCCAAGTGCTGTGGTGGCTGGGCCTGTGTGTGGGGTTGGCCAGGGGCATGAAGCTGGATGTGGCTAGAGGCAGTGGCTGGGTACAGCTGGGCCCCACCCACAACAGTGGCTGTGGGTGCACGGCTGGGAGAGGCACCGCTGCTGGGCACGGTTCAGTGGCTGGGCAGGGAGGCAGCTGCACACCCGGTGGCTGGGTGGGGCATGCACAGCTATAAGAAATTCTGCCTTGAAACCCCCACCCCCAGGGCTGAGGCCAACAGGCTTGGAGTGGACAAGTCCTCAGGAGAACTGGGGGGCATGGCACACTGCTAGCGGGTTAGGTAGCAAGTGTCTGTGCAGTGCACAGACGGCCTTATGTTTATGCTGCGGGGCACAGGAGGAAAATGGCACCTGCAGCTCCTTCCTGCTCAGAGAAGTCCCCCACCACGCTCCAAAATCAGTATGAACAGTTCTGTCTCCCGTTTGCCCCGGGCATCTTGTAAACTGCCATTTTAATGTTGCTTCTCCACACGGGCTGCTCTCTCTTTAAGGGTGGCGACCCAGCTGTCACTCTCCCTCCTGGCTTGCTCAGCTTGCTGAGACAGCTGACTTTCAGAGCTCCAGGCTCCGACTCCCACTGGTTATACTAACTCATGGTATTCAGACCCTCTAGTTCCCACAGCCGAACGGTAAGGGTATTAGTCTCCTCTGTGTGAGTTCCCTGGTGCGAGCGCCCATTTCTCTGCCCTCCCTACATGTTCCTGCAGGCAGCCTCTCTCCACATTTCTGACCTTGCTAAGCTTTCAGATGCAGCTTCCTCCCTATATTTAGCTGTGGGGTTCGTTCTTCCAGTCGTTGGGTTGCTCTCTGGTTTATTGACTTGTTGTGGATGATAACTAATTATAAACGTGGGACAGGGTGAGCTCAGTCTCCTCCTACTCTGCCATCTTCCCAAGCTCCTCTGGATTCCCATTCTTAAAACGACTTTTTAAGTAAAACGATATGTATGAGACCAATGTGCATGAATAACTTTGAAAAACCTCTGTAAGTCATGTGGACAGAAAGGGCATTTTGAACCGGCAGCAATTAGCATGACGGAAATTAAGAGACTGTGAAACAGAATGTAATTTTTCTAAATGGTCCACAGGCCTTTCTCTGAAAAAGCATAGGGCTCTGAAAAGAGCCTGTGGCTCCAAATATTTAGTTCCCCATGTAAATGGCAATTTCTAGGGACCACCCACAGGGATTTACTGGCCCTTCATTTTATGGTAGCTTTCCTTGAGTATTTATGCAGCAGGCCCTCCATCCCTTTTCATATCCCTTTGGATTTATCTCTCTTCTGATGGACTCAAGAAAAGGTTGGAGTGCTGTCCATTAGCTAGCGTTTGTCTCACCCTTTGGCTCAGAGTGACACCTTTCACAGGCTTCTACATTCAAGTCACAGGTTATTTCGAATTTATTTTAAATGTCCACATGGGATACATAGCAAACATGATGAAATAGTGGGCTTTAGTGCAACTCATAACAAACTTCAAAGCACCGAACCCCCCCACCCCCCCACCCCCACCCCCCAGTGTGTTCTCTCTTCACAGATATATAGGAAGCTAGAACTCAGTTAAAGGCAAAGCACTCGGATAGTCACCAACTACCTTGAAATTCAGGATGTACCTATAGGAAAAGGAAACAAGAAAGGAAGGAAGAAAGAAGAAGGCAGGCAGGCAGGCAGGAAGAAAAGGAAAGGAAAAAGAAAAAGAAAAAAGCAAACCCAAGCCTAGCCCACGTACCAAGAAGAAAAGCACAATGGGTATTAAAGGGCATTACCATTATCTTAAGTCCCCCTACCCATCCAATCACCTGACGTAGAGGAAGGAGTCCTCTTAGTGCTCTTAATCGCCAAACAGCCGCCTCTTATTTTGATGCAAAGCAATAGGGACATGTCCCATTGTGACATGGGCATGTTTGCCCTTCAACCACCCCAGTTCAAAGCAAGAGCTTCAGCTGAAGTCCACAGGCAGACAGACACCACCACCACCTTCCCCCTCAATCTCTAGGCGGTGCCCCGTGTCACAGGAAGGCTGTTATTGGTTCAGCTATGGTCACCCCACCACCCTTTGGGCCAATGGTCGTGGATCCTGTGCCACCAGATGCTTCTTGGCTGCTTCTAGCAGAGGCTGGTAGCACAGCGGCTCTCATTGGAGAACCCCGTCATCCATGCTTAATTGCAGTTCAGGAAGACTTTTGTGTCAAAAGGGAAAGATGACAGAAGCAGGTTAAATTCAAAAGAAGTAAAGTAGGCCTATCAGAAGGTCGGGAGCTTGAGTAGGGCATGAGTCTAGATTCAGTTTTCTGCACAGTGTTTGGGTCCTCTTTTATGTAATTAACTGAATTAGGTTGAGGGGCTACGTTGAGCGAGTGTGAATGGGGTAAGTGTGAGTTCTGTATCTGCTACAGCCCTTCACTTGTTGCTATATCAAAAAATCTCGAGAGGACACTACTCTAGGCAAGGAGGAGAAGGAGAAGACCAAAGACCAGTAAAATTACTGTGGACCCAGCTGTGACAGTAAAGAGTCCTGAAGGGGCTGACCTGAAGGAACGGGCAGTTCAGGAAAGTGACGAAATGTGATAGGGCCAAGGAAAATCATAACAGAGGGCACCACACACATACATTAAAGTGGACTTGCTCACGGTTAAAAGGGCTTTAAGAATGGGCAGAATGGCCCAGGCCGAAACGCCAGACTAGGTGGCACTCTGGAGAGTTACAGGTCTTTCTGGGCCAAGTGAGGTGGCTCTGAAAAGAGCCTTTGGTTTGCGAGGTGGTCAGGCGGTCCAGGGGCAGCTCATTCGCGTCTGTTGAACCTGATGACAGCCTTGGTGGCCTCGGACACGGCGTGCTTGCCAATCTCCCCGGGCAGCAGCAGGCGCACGGCTGTCTGGATCTCCCCGGAGGTGATGGTGGAGCGCTTGGTGGAGCGGGCCAGGCGAGACGCCTCGTCGACGATGCGCTCGAACATGTCCTTGACAAACGAATCCATGACGCTCACGGCCTGCTGCGAGAGGCTCAGGCCCTCGTGAACTTGCTTCAGAACCCTGGGGAAGTAGGTGGCAAAGCTGTCGGGGCAGCGGCCACCACGGCGGCCACGGCGGCGCCTGCGGCGCCTTGGCTGCTCCTGCTTTGGACTCTTCGGGTCCGCTGCCATTGGCTCCTCGGTGCCCAGGCTCTCCTCAGAAGAGGTCTCACAGCCAGGTTCAGTCATGTGGGGCTCGCCTTCCCGACAGCTCAGAAGGAACGGCACTGGCAGCGGTTTGCGAGGCGCTGGTTCACTTATCGTCGCCGCGTTTCCTGACGTCACTCGCAAGCCCTATCTGATTGGACTAAATGAAATCCCAGGAAGCTGGTCACTGAGCCCAGTCTCCTCAGATCTGATCCAGGCCCTCGAGCTTGACATCGCGTCAATTTGGGGTTCTGCGCTGAGATTGGAGCCTGCTTGGGCATCTATCCCTCTGTCTTCGCCACTCCCCCTTCCCTCTGTTTTTTCTCTCTCACATTCTAAAAAGAAAAAAATGTTTCAAATTTGGAAATCTGAAGTAAACTAAACCTTTACTTCTGATTCTTGACATCTTGATATCTCCTCAGTCCGTGTGGTAATTAGGCAGGCTCCTGGGATTTCCACCATCACCTCCAGGGAGATCCAGACAGCCGTGCGCCTGCTGCTGCCCGGGGAGATTGGCAAGCACGCCGTGTCCGAGGCCACCAAGGCTGTCATCAGGTTCAACAGACGCGAATGAGCTGCCCCTGGACCGCCTGACCACCTCGCAAACCAAAGGCTCTTTTCAGAGCCACCTCACTTGGCCCAGAAAGACCTGTAACTCTCCAGAGTGCCACCTCGTCTGGCGTTTTCGGCCTGGGCCATTCTGCCCGGGCCATTCTGCCCATTCTTAAAGCCCTTTTAACCGTGAGCAAGTCCACTTTAATGTATGTGTGTGGTGCCCTCTGTTATGATTTTCCTTGGCCCTATCACATTTCGTCACTTTCCTGAACTGCCCGTTCCTTCAGGTCAGCCCCTTCAGGACTCTTTACTGTCACAGCTGGGTCCACAGTAATTTTACTGGTCTTTGGTCTTCTCCTTCTCCTCCTTGCCTAGAGTAGTGTCCTCTCGAGATTTTTTGATATAGCAACAAGTGAAGGGCTGTAGCAGATACAGAACTCACACTTACCCCATTCACACTCGCTCAACGTAGCCCCTCAACCTAATTCAGTTAATTACATAAAAGAGGACCCAAACACTGTGCAGAAAACTGAATCTAGACTCATGCCCTACTCAAGCTCCCGACCTTCTGATAGGCCTACTTTACTTCTTTTGAATTTAACCTGCTTCTGTCATCTTTCCCTTTTGACACAAAAGTCTTCCTGAACTGCAATTAAGCATGGATGACGGGGTTCTCCAATGAGAGCCGCTGTGCTACCAGCCTCTGCTAGAAGCAGCCAAGAAGCATCTGGTGGCACAGGATCCACGACCATTGGCCCAAAGGGTGGTGGGGTGACCATAGCTGAACCAATAACAGCCTTCCTGTGACACGGGGCACCGCCTAGAGATTGAGGGGGAAGGTGGTGGTGGTGTCTGTCTGCCTGTGGACTTCAGCTGAAGCTCTTGCTTTGAACTGGGGTGGTTGAAGGGCAAACATGCCCATGTCACAATGGGACATGTCCCTATTGCTTTGCATCAAAATAAGAGGCGGCTGTTTGGCGATTAAGAGCACTAAGAGGACTCCTTCCTCTACGTCAGGTGATTGGATGGGTAGGGGGACTTAAGATAATGGTAATGCCCTTTAATACCCATTGTGCTTTTCTTCTTGGTACGTGGGCTAGGCTTGGGTTTGCTTTTTTCTTTTTCTTTTTCTTTTTCCTTTCCTTTTCTTCCTTCCTGCCTGCCTGCCTTCTTCTTTCTTCCTTCCTTTCTTGTTTCCTTTTCCTATAGGTACATGCTGAATTTCAAGGTAGTTGGTGACTATCCGAGTGCTTTGCCTTTAACTGAGTTCTAGCTTCCTATATATCTGTGAAGAGAGAACACACTGGGGGAGGGGGCTTTGGTGCTTTGAAGTTTGTTATGAGTTGCACTAAAACCCACTATTTCATCATGTTTGCTATGTATCCCATGTGGACATTTAAAATAAATTCGAAATAACCTGTGACTTGAATGTAGAAGCCTGTGAAAGGTGTCACTCTGAGCCAAAGGGTGAGACAAACGCTAGCTAATGGACAGCACTCCAACCTTTTCTTGAGTCCATCAGAAGAGAGATAAATCCAAAGGGATATGAAAAGGGATGGAGGGCCTGCTGCATAAATACTCAAGGAAAGCTACCATAAAATGAAGGGCCAGTAAATCCCTGTGGGTGGTCCCTAGAAATTGCCATTTACATGGGGAACTAAATATTTGGAGCCACAGGCACTTTTCAGAGCCCTATGCTTTTTCAGAGAAAGGCCTGTGGACCATTTAGAAAAATTACATTCTGTTTCACAGTCTCTTAATTTCCGTCATGCTAATTGCTGCCGGTTCAAAATGCCCTTTCTGTCCACATGACTTACAGAGGTTTTTCAAAGTTATTCATGCACATTGGTCTCATACATATCGTTTTACTTAAAAAGTCGTTTTAAGAATGGGAATCCAGAGGAGCTTGGGAAGATGGCAGAGTAGGAGGAGACTGAGCTCACCCTGTCCCACGTTTACAATTAGTTATCATCCACAACAAGTCAATAAACCAGAGAGCAACCCAACGACTGGAAGAACGAACCCCACAGCTAAATATAGGGAGGAAGCTGCATCTGAAAGCTTAGCAAGGTCAGAAATGTGGAGAGAGGCTGCCTGCAGGAACATGTAGGGAGGGCAGAGAAATGGGCGCTCGCACCAGGGAACTCACACAGAGGAGACTAATACCCATACCGTTCGGCTGTGGGAACTAGAGGGTCTGAATACCATGAGTTTGTATAACCAGTGGGAGTCGGAGCCTGGAGCTCTGAAAGTCAGCTGTCTCAGCAAGCTGAGCAAGCCAGGAGGGAGAGTGACAGCTGGGTCGCCACCCTTAAAGAGAGAGCAGCCCGTGTGGAGAAGCAACATAAAAATGGCAGTTTACACGATGCCCGGGGCAAACGGGAGACAGAACTGTTCATACTGATTTTGGAGCGTGGTGGGGGACTTCTCTGAGCAGGAAGGAGCTGCAGGTGCCATTTTCCTCCCGTGCCCCGCAGCATAAACATAAGGCCGTCTGTGCACTGCACAGACACTTGCTACCTAACCCGCTAGCAGTGTGCCATGCCCCCCAGTTCTCCTGAGGACTTGTCCACTCCAAGCCTGTTGGCCTCAGCCCTGGGGGTGGGGGTTTCAAGGCAGAATTTCTTATAGCTGTGCATGCCCCACCCAGCCACCGGGTGTGCAGCTGCCTCCCTGCCCAGCCACTGAACCGTGCCCAGCAGCGGTGCCTCTCCCAGCCGTGCACCCACAGCCACTGTTGTGGGTGGGGCCCAGCTGTACCCAGCCACTGCCTCTAGCCACATCCAGCTTCATGCCCCTGGCCAACCCCACACACAGGCCCAGCCACCACAGCACTTGGGGGAATCCGGCAGAGGACCAGTGGCCCCACGCAAATTTTGCTCCCAAGTTCCCTGGTGGGCACGCCCCTCCCACCCCGTCCCTGGGTCCCGGTAACACCACAGAGAACAAGCACAGCCCACAACAGACAGAGAGTCAGTGCACATGACTGCCTTGAAAGGAAACCGACTCAGACACAAGAGCAGGGCACAAGCGACACACATAGGATACTCTCCTGAAGTGACAAGTCCTGATCAACAGGGGACACAGCACTGCAGGGCACTCTGGGACTACCTCTTCACAAAGTCACGACTTTCAAGAGCAGAAGACGTAGCTGGCTTCCGTAACATGCAGGAACAGACACAGAGAAGCAGACAAAATGAAGAGACAGAGAACTTTATCCCACACAAAAGAACGGGACCAGGCCACGGCCAGAGATCTAAGCAAAAGAGATGCAAGTAACATCTCTGCTAGAGAATTTAAAGCAATGATCGGTGACGATACTCACTGAACTTCAGAAAAGAGTGGAAGACACGAGTGAGACCCTTAACACAGAGATAAGGGGTAACATAACGGAGATAAAGGACTCCGTAAACAAAATGAGAAACACGTTTCACGGAATGAACAGCAGGATGGAAGAAGCAGAGGAATGAATTGGTGACCTAGAAGACAGAGTAATGGAAAGGAATCAAGCCAAACAATGGAGATAAAAAAAAAGAATTACCCAAAACGAGAATAGACTTAGGGAACCCAGTGAGTCCATCAGATGTAATAACATTCACATTTTAGGAGTCCCAGAAGAAGAAGAAGAAGAGAGAAAAGGAGGCAGAAAGCTTATTTGGAGAAATAATAGCTGAAAACTTCCCTAAACTGGGGACGGAAACAAACATCCAGATCCAGGTGGCACAGAGAACTGCCACAAAAATCAACAGACCACGCCAAGGCATACTCGAATTAAATCAGCGAAATAGGGCGAAAAGTAAAATTTAAAAAGCAGAAAGACAAAAGAAGACAGTGATTTACAAGGGAATGCCAAAGCCCGTAAGGCTAGCGGGAGACTTTCCAAGAGAAACTTTGCAAGCCGGAGGGCAGTGGCATGATACATGCAGAGAGCTGAAAGGCAAGAATCTGCTGCCAGGAAGACTCTCTCCAGCAAGGCTGCCATTCAGAATTGAAGGAGAGATAGAGAGTTTCCCAGACCAACGAAAACTAAAGGAGTTTGTGACCACTAAACCGGCCCTGCAGGAAGTAGTAAAGGGGACTCTGTGTGGAAAGTCGAGAGACCCAAAGTGACAGTATCAAGGTAGGGAAAAAAAAACCCACAAGAGCACTAAAAATTGACTATTCTGGTAAAAAGCCAGTCAAAGAATTCACAGAATACAAGGATTTAAAATGTAACAACGTGGGGGCGCCTGGGTGGCTCAGTCGGTAGAGTGTCTGACTCTTGATTTCGGCTCAGGTCATGATTTGGCGTTGTGGGATGCAGCCCCACATTGGGCTCCACGGCCAGCGTGGACCCCACTTCAGACTCTCTCGCTCCTCCTCCCTCTTCCCCTCCCCACTCTCTCCCTCACTACGAAAAATGAAAATAAAAATAAATAAACACTAAAATGTAACAACATGTACCAAAAACATGAGGAGGAGAGGAGCCAAGAATGGGTTCAATCTTAAGTGACCATCAACTTAATATAGACTGCTTTGTGCAGAAGAGGTTATACACAGACTTAATGGCACCCACAAATCAAAAACCACTAATAAATAGGCAAAGAATAAAGAGAACGGGACCCAAATATGTCATTAAAGAAAATCAGCAAAACATGAAAGAGAGAAAGACAAGAAAAGATCGGAGAAAATCTTCAGAAGCAACCACGGAACAGTTAATAAAATGGTGATAAATACATATCTATCGATAATTACTTTGAATGGGAATGGACTGAATGCTCCAATCAAAAGACATAGGGTGACAGAATGGATCAAAAAAAAAAAAAGACCCATCTATATGCTGCCTACAAGAGACTCGTTTTAGGCCTAAAGACACCAACGGTTGGGAACAAAGTGAGAGGATGGAGCAACACCTATCATGCGCATGGATGTCAAACTAAAGCCAGAGTAGCGATAGTTGTATCGGACAAACTGGACCTTAACGGTTTCAGTCATATGTGGAACATAAGGAATAGCACAGAGGACATTAGAGGAAGGAAGGGAAAACTGAAGGTGGGGGGATTCAGAGGGGGCCACGAACCATGAGAGACTGTGGACTCCGGGAAACAGTCTGAGGGCTTTGGAGGGGAGGAGGGTATGGGGATGGGGGTACCCAGTGATGGGTATTAAGGAGGCCACGTGTTGTGACGAGCACTGGGTGTTACATTGCAATAATGAATCAGGAACGCTACATCAAAATCCAATGGTGTGCTGTATGGTGACTAACATGACACAATTTTTTAAAAAAAGGACTCTAACAAGAGACAAAGAAGGACACTATATAGTAATAAAGAGGATACTCCAAGAAGAAGCTATAAGAATTATAAATATTTATGCACCCAACGTGGGAGCACCCAAATACATAAAAACAGTGAATAACAAGCACAAAGGAACTAATCGATAATAGCACAATAGTAGTAGGGGACCTTAAGGCCTGAGTTACATCAATGGACAGGTGGTCTAAACAGAAAATCAAGGAGGAGCCAATGGCTTTGAATGACCCACTGGACCAGATGGGTTTAGCAGATATGTTCCGAATATTCCATCCGAAAGCAGCAGAATACACATTGTTTTCAAGTACCCAGGGAACGTTTTCCAGAGTACAGGTGGACACGTTGACTCTGGGTCTCCAGAGCATCCTGGTTTCTAGCACATCCTGATCCAATGCCACTTACTGCTTATCGGAAATAAGGTAATGACGTGGAATATAAAGTATTCCAATAAAAACATGAGTCTTCTAAGATCTGTTACTGTCTTGAGGTTGAGAGCCAGCAGACAAAATGCACAACGAAGTGGAATGTTTGAAAGATTTTCTGACCGAGGTCCCAAGGAGTTTAGAGGGCACTGGATTTCCCTCTCTGACTGTCCGATGTGATGTCACGTTCAAGGGTATGCAATAACAGGTGACACGGCCTGGCATAGAGCCCCGCTTTTCTGCCTTGCATTTGGTCCAATCAGGTATGGAGGTTGCCCGTGACGTCAGGAAGCGCAGCGACTATAAACGGGCCAGCGCACCCGCCCCCTTCCCCCGCAGCCACCATTGTCCTTCCTTCTGGAGCGTGGGAAAGGCGAGCCCCACATGGCGGAGCCTGGCTGTGAGAACGCTCGGGAGGAAAGCCTGGGCACAGGGGAGGAGCCCACAGAAGCTGACCCGAAGGGCCCGAAGCAGAATTCGCCGAGGGGCCAATGTCGCCGCCGCCGCCGCCGCCGCCGCCGCCACTGCTGCTCCCACAACAGTTTCGCCACCTACTTCCCCAGGGTTCTGAAGCAGGTTCACGAGGGCCTGAGCCTCTCGAAGAAGGCCGTGAGCGTCTTGGATTCGTTCGTCAAGGACATCTTCGAGCGCATCGCCGACGAGGCCTCTCGCCTGGCCCGCTCCACCCAGCGCTCCACCATCACCTCCAGGGAGATCCAGACAGCCGTGCGCCTGCTGCTGCCCGGGGAGATTGGCAAGCACGCCGCGTCCGAGGCCACCAAAGCCATCCTCAGGTACACCTTCTGCCAGTGAGCTGCCTCCGGACCGCCTGAGCACCTCGCAAATCAAAGGCTCTTTTCAGAGCCACCTTACTTGGCGGGACAGACCTGTAGCTTTAAAAAGTGGGACAAACTCTATAGTTTTTGTTCTTGATGCGGCATTCTGTGGATATTTACAGCATTTTTACTTTGACCAAAACAGGATCAGCACTACTTTAATCTGTATTGGAGTGCACTTTATTCCTTGGACAGCTGTGGGCTCTCCTTAACCATGCGGCATTTCTTGGGTTTCCCAAACACTCATTTCTGTTAGTTATTTCTGCAGGGCGGCCTCAGTGGGGCGGGGGGCGGGTGGTGTTATTTTTGTTATAGCGATGTTACCCTTTTCTTTCTCATTCTCTCATGAGCGTGTGGGGAATTTTCCAGAGGTTCCTTATGGGTGATATGGCAACAGATAAAGTGCAGAAGCTGATATAAGAATCCATCTGACCTCTCTTAGGTGGGTTATTAAAGAGATTTAAATATCTGAGGCAAAGTCAATCTCCTCGATGCCTTTATAGAGAACAATATTTTTCATGTGCATTTGAAATTTATGCTGTTAACATGATATCATGGGTTCTTATTCCAGTTTTTAAATGCATTCTGCAATAAATTTATGAAAACTTCTGTCTCAATGTTTTGTGCAGTGAATATTGCCAGATATTACTGACATAAGAGCTTTGGCAGTTCCCCTTTGTTTATTTTTTGTTTGTTTTGTTTTGTTTTGTTTTGTTTATCAGGTCTTTTATTTCAATAGCAGAGAAAGCAGTATACTGTCATATCTGTGATACTATCACCCTAGCACTATACACTAGTTTTTCGTTTACAGAGGACTTTTACAGGTACTATTTTATCCGGTGTTTACAACAATGCTATTATACCTAGTTTATCACAGAAGAAACTCAGGTCCAGAGGGCATGGAGTCACAAACCTTGTAAGTGCAAGATCAGTGCTTGAAAGCAGGAGATCCGCACTCTCCACCAAGGCCCGTAAGAAAATGGGGAGAAAAGCCATACAATTGAAATAATTTTCCTGGTGCTTAAGGAAACTGTATTAGGTTACTTCTTACCACCTCTCATTTAAATTAGTCATCTTCTTTGTCTTGTCCCCCCCACCCCCACCATTCTTACTACTTAGAGATTGAAAATATGGCTCATTCATTCACTCAGTCAAAGTCTTGGTATCAACTGTATGTCTGGAGTAGACACTACAAATGTGTCTGTGAGTTTAAGAAAAAAAAAAGCCATGCTTGACTTCAGTTTGCACTTGCTTAGAGTCTGTGAAGGTTCCTGTTCATTTTATTTATCTATTTTTTGGGGGGAGGAGGTTCCTGTTTATTTTTAAGTGTGTAATGTTTTCCAAGACAAAGCTGTTCTCGATATTTACTCTTTTGCCTTGCAATCAGATCAACTAAACCTATATAGGCTCTTTTTGTAGTGTTTAAACCTTTTTATAATTTAATTTCCACATAATCGCAAACACTTTTTGACTGTAATGTTGATAAGAAGCTTTCTGGTCACTTTCTGGCTCTAATATGAATGATAGTAGCATTTCATCAGCAAAGATGGTATTAAGATTTTGTTTGAGATCCATGTGCTCAGAATAAGTTTTGGCTTTCTAAGCCATTTCAGGTAACTTATTAGATATCAAAGATGCCCTTTCCAAGTAGCTTCAGCAGCCAGTGAGAACACTATTTTCTCTTGGTTTATTTAAGTAAATTAGAGATTTGTTTTTCAATATTAAAATTCCCTTAAATTTGTGGAAGGGAACCCCTTCACTGGAGGCACTTCAAAAAAGTCTGTAGCCTGAAGATACGTATCGTGTGGTTTGTTTGCTGATGTCGTTTAGGCCTACCTTCCCCAATCAGAAGTGATCTGAAAGCTGCAAGTTCATCTGAGCTCTCTCATGACTCCCAGTTTCATCAGCATTCACATCTATTTCTTAACCTCGTGGAAATGCAAGCCTTGCGCTAATCACCCTACTTCATTCTCCAACTCATTCCTCTCTCTTAAAAAGGAGTTGTTGTCACAGTCCCTGATTGAGTGATTTTGCATCTTCTCACAAGAAGGGCTCCAAGATGCCCTAAGATTAAAAATGTCAATGTGTGTGCTGCCTGGAGCTTTCTGCTCTACCTACCTTTAGAAGGTGCTCAAATAGGTTCCACCCTGATAACAGGATGTATTCTGAGGGTATGACCATCATGTGCCCCGCTGTTAGTGATATTCTCCATCATGGACTAAAGTGCTTTGGAGAGCATTCAGTCAGCAGATCCAATTTTTGCTTTTCCAAAATCCCTCGAGTTTATGAATAAGAGTATGCTCGACTGAAGTACCCCTTTTTATTGGCAGTCTACTGATGTTAAATCAAGGTCAGCCTACAAGGATGTTCCTTCCCTTCTCCCTCTCATTACATGCATGCTCTAGAATTTTCATTTATGCCCAAATGTCCTGTATTGGAATTAGGCTCCACTTGATATCAAAAGTTGTTTGCTTTTGGAATTTTTTCGCATGTTACATTCCTGTGATATTTTAAAATTCACACAAAAATTACTTTACAAACTGCTTAACCGATCTTCATGTTCAATTCTTTTTTTTATTTTAAGATTTATTTGTTTGTTTGTTTGTTTGTTTGTTTATTCATTTGACAGACAGAGAACACAAGTAGGCAGAGAGGCAGGCCGGGGAACGGGGACAGAAGCAGGCTTTCTGCTGAGCAGAGAGCCCGATGTGGGGCTCGATCCCAGGACCCTGGGATCATGACCTGAGCCAAAGGCTTAGGCTTCAACCCACTGAGCCACCCAGGTGGCCCTTCATGCTCAATTCTTACTAGAACTGGTTAATACAGTCATTGTGGGGTTTTATTTTCCCTTGCTTGTTACTTCTGCATTGAGGTGTTCCTGACCACCTAATCTAAAATATTGCTATCTCCCTCATCATGTATATAAATATATATATATGTATAAGTATACATATATAATAAACATATTATTATAATGAAAAAATGTAATCGTTATCTACATATTAATGTAATATACATACATATTATATGTACTTATTTCATTCTCCATGGAATTATATTGTTTACAACCTGTTCCCTTTTTCCTTACTTATTATCTTTGAATCACGCCAGGAATGGGAACTTCCTGAGAAGAGAGACCTTGTCTCAGTTGCTGTCGTATATCAGGAATAAGTACCATGTATGGCACCGGTAGGGACTCAGTAGTTGCTGAATAAATATGTGAAGATGGATGAGAGCAGAGGTTCTAGAGTCCCGGAAGAGGCAGTGATGGGTTGGGAAAGAAAAGCCAGACTGCGGTGGGTAGAGTGAGTGGTAGACGAGGAAAGGAGATAGAAATAGGGTACTCTTTCAAGGAAAGGGGATACTGGTCTATGAGTAGGAAGAGAGTGTTATGGATCACAGTAGTTCTGTGTGTGTGTGTGTGTTTGTGTGTGTGTGTGTGTGTGTGTGTTTTGTTTTTAGGATTGGGAGAGATATGACAATGTCTAGAGGTACTCAGTAATAGTGGCTGAATCTCAGTTAATGCTATGGCTGTTATAGTACCATCATCATCACCATACCTCCACCGCAAGAATTTCCATAACATACCCCCTTCATCACCCCAGTGGACCAGTTCTCTATTCCTCCACCTGGGATGTAAGCTCTCCAGCAAGAAAGCATTGTACTGAGCTCTGTCCTTTATAGGCTGCGTGGCATCAGGCTGCTTGCTTAATTTCTCTGAAACTTAATGAACTTTTCTCTTAATTGCACTGACCCACACCCATTTTAACAGGATAAAGGAAGCTAGTGTGACCCCTCTCTCCAACCCCCTCCTGGCAGACCTTTAAGAAGGCCCAGCCTCCACTGGGCCTGTGTTTTTTATTTTCACAACAGAGAGGGGCTCGGCTCTGTCAATTCTCCATGGGTCCCGGGCAATTCAATGCTGCTTCTTAATCAAACTCTTGACTGTAGAGTTGTTTGTTCCAGCCGTTGGGAATACAGCACGCCACTGATGGGTAACATTTCATGAGGACTTACTGGGTGTCAGGTGTCTGGAGCATTATATACATGTATTTTTAGTCTAAGAAGCACATAATTCTAAGTATATACTAGAACTGTTTCTAAACACTTCAAACGTGTAACTCAGTTATCCCTCCTAACAGTCCCATGTTCCAGATGGGGGAGACTAAGGCACAGAAAGATGAAGTAAGTTCCTCAGTGTCAATGAGCTAGTAAGCAATAGAGCTGGGATTGGAAACAAGACCACCTGACTCTAGGTTTTGGGCCCTCACACAACTACACCGTAAAGCTCCTCCCTTAAGCTTGACAACAATCCGGTGAAGCTGGTACTATTATTCTCCTCCATTTCCTCCTAAGGATCAGAGGGATTAGGTTTCTTTCCTAAAGTCCCACAGAGAGTAAGCGGTAGATCAGGTTTGAATGAGGTTTGTCTGACTCTTAAACTTACACGGACGTTGATGGCTTGTAAAGTCCTTCCTCTAACAGTTCCGTGCTTTTTTGCTATATGTGCATATCACCTACCCAATTGTTTATTGAATACAGCTGTTTTAAGGAACTTATTTTTCAAGATTTTAAAAACATTTTCCTAAGCCATAAATCTGCGACGTCACATGTGACATGGTATTTGTATATTTTAAATTCACACTAACTAAACTAAACTGCGTAACTGTAAAAAAAAAAAATGTGTACCACTTAAACCCAGCTTGTGTGCTGGCAGAGGCACACTTGGGGAGGTATTACATTATTTTAACCCACAGCCCACCCTTCACCTCCAAAGTTCTGTTCAAACCCTCTTTCCAACAAAACCACAGGGGATGTTGGTTTCCTTCCTGGACTCAGAGAGACGCACATTGAGTGGAGTTCCCGGACTGCTCACAATCCAGTGGTCAGAGCAGTACTTGGGTTCCAGTGATGTTTGGTGGGTGGAGGTGGACGGGCAGTGCCAGGGAATCATTCGTCATACGCAGCAGTGCTGACGAAAACACTGATTAACTCTTTCAGAATGTTTTAGTTTTGCTGCAACACACTGCTGCCTTAGAAAGGAGAAGAGTAGCAGAGTGGGCTCTCCAGTAAAACATGTGCTAGAGAGCGTGAGGTTGCAACGGCTTACGGGCCTGCCGGAGTTGGCAGGATAGCCTTGGACGGTGCTTGAAAGACATGTGAGAGATCTCAACCCACCACAGTTGTCAGTAAAACATGTGTGGCGAGGAGTGTAAAAGCAAGCGACGTACAGCTTTTGTGCCAAGGCTAAAACCTCACTGAAGAAAGGAGTGTGTGAGGGTGCTTAGCAGCCAACAGAGCCCTTGCTATATAACCACTTCACAGGTACGTGGTTGAAGAAAATCAAGCAGACTGTGGAGAGGAAGGCCAGGGCTGGGCGAATGGGCTGACGTCCTGGGCCATGTGGGAAGAAGCGATGCAGCCCCAAATTTACTGAGTGCTCATTATGCTCATTGTGTCTCTTGTGCTAAGCATTTTACTTCCGTCATCTCATTTAATGCTCACAACAACCCTGTGAGGTGGGTACTGCTATCATTCCCTTTTTACAGATGAGGAAACACAGGCTCAGGCAACTTCCCTGATGGCACACAACTGGTAAATAATAAAGCTGGGATTTGCACCCAGGTCGGTCTGGCTTCAAAGCATGTAAAACCAGGCCATATCCTGCCAACAGAAATGGATACTTAGGATGTTTCCATTTCTTGGTTATAGTAAATAATGCTGCAAAGAACATGGTAGTGCCCATTCATCGTACCCGCTTGCTGCAGATAAATACCCCAAAGTGGAATTGTTGTGTCACGGGGTACTTCCAATTTTTTGAGGAACCATCCATGCTGTTTTCCAAAGTGGTTGTACCAATTTACGTTCCATACATTACATTAGCAACAGCGCATGAGACTTCCTTTTTCCCTCCATCCTCGCAAGCATTTATTATCCCTTGTTTTTTTGATTACAGCCATTCATTATAGCCAGGTGTGAAGTCTTACCTCCTTGTGGTGTTGATTTGTCTTTCCCCGCTTAGTGATCCGGAAGAGCTTTTCATGTACCTGTTGGGCATCTGTAGGTCTTCTGCGGGAAAATGTCTATTCAGATCTTTTGCCCGGTCTTCAGTCAAGTTGTTTGATATCTCTTTTTGTCCGCTTTTCAGTTTTGGGAATTCATTATCTATTTTGGATAGTAACCCTTTATCAGATACATGATTTGCTAATATTTTCTCCCCTTCGGTGGGTTGCCTTTTCAATGAAGCTCTACTTGTTTGCTTGCTTGACACTATGGCTAGAGCCCCCATAGTGGAATGGAGAGGTCTCCCAGACAGGTTTTGCCCGTGAACCACCATCTAATTGGCGATGCTGTCAAGGAATGGGGAAGCTGAGATCCCCAAAGCCCTGTTTTTCTCCAAAGTCTGAGATTGCCCCATGTGGGAAAGAACACAGAGTTCCTAAAAGGGAAAGAATATTCACTATGCATGTCCAAATATTTCAATCAGCACAGTAACTATGCACATGATTTTTCCTTAACCAAAACTCCCAGGGGTGTGTGACAATACACCCCAGTAAGCATCAAAGCCACCCAAAGCAATACGGACACTGTCTAGCTATATCTGCCGTGAGTTAACATTGTTCACCGTTGCCTCTGTAGGAATTTCATGCAAGAAGAAGTAGGTACCTAATTGACAGCTTTCAGGATTTCAGAAGATTAAATGCCTATCTAATGCCCTCCATATGGACCTTACCCCATCTCACATCTGGATACCTTAAGACTTTAACTCAGAAGGAAAGCCATTTAAGAAAAATGGCAACTCAGAGTATTCATACCAACTGACACCATATGAAAGGAAATGGTAACAAATGCAATTTAGGAAGATAGAAAATGATATGGGATGTAAGAAAGAATGATAATAGAATGAACTGGCAAATAGAGGTAAATGATACATTGATGGCATAATATAATTATAGTGATTATGGCAACTGGAAGAAAAAAGTTAAGAGGATAGAACTAAAGACAGGATTATACATCTGTTGGACAAGGCGTTGTGTCCAAGGGGAACACCTGATACCACCTCAGGAAGCATTCCACCATCACCTCCAGAGAGATCCAGATAGCCAAGCACCTGCTGCTGCCACCCAGGGAGGTTGGCAAGCCTGCCGTGTCTGAGGCCACCGACGCTGCTGTCAGGTACACCAGATGCCAATAAGCTGCCCCAGGAGTGCCTGACCACACCGCAAGCCAAGGACTCTTTTGTAAGCTCCCTCACTTGGTGATAAAAGACCTATAGCTCTCCAAAGTGCAATCCACTCTAGTGTTTGGATCTGTGCCATTCGGCCAATTTTTAAAAATTCTTATTGTGATAGAAAAGTTAAGAAAAAAATAAAACTTCATCAGCTCAGCTTCATATATGTCTTTAGTGCAGTTTGTTATGACTTTTCTTAACCATACTGCATTTTATCACTTTCATAAGTGGTCATTTCTATTAGGTATTTGCCTAGGTCAGTCTCTACAGGGATCTTTGTGGTCAAAACTACTTCCATAATAGTTTTATTTACCTCACGTATTCTCATTCTCCCACCTGTGTACAGTAGTATCATCCAGAGATTTTTTTTTCCAAAACGTGTGGTGTAGCAACAATTAACGTGCAATAGCAGCTATAGCAATCACACTTAACCCATTCACACTCCTTTAACATATCCCATCACCCGAATTCAAATAAATACATAAAGGTGGACCCAACCGCTGTGCAGAAAACTCAAACTATCTAGACTCATGCCTACTCAAGCTCCCGACCTTCTGATAGGCCCACTCTACTTCATTCACATGTATCTGATTCTGTGCCTTGGTTGCCTATCATCTTTCCCTTTTGACACAAAAGTCTTCCAGAACAGCAATTGTGCATGGATGATGGGGTCCTCCAATGAGAGAGGCTGTGCTCCCCAGCCTCCCCTAGCAGCAGCCAATGAGCAACTGGCAGCACGGGATCCAAGGCCCAAAGGGTGGTGGGGTGACCAGAGCTGAAGCAATAAAAGCCTTCCTGTGACATGGGGTGCAACGTGGAGTTTGAGGGGGCAGGTGTTGGTGTTGGTTGCCTGTCCTGGTGTGGGTTTCTGTTGAAGCTCTTGCTTTGAACCAGGGTGCTTGAAGTGTAAACATGCTTATGTCACAGTGGGACATGTCCCTATTGTTTTGCTACAAAATAAGAGGAGCCTGTTCGGCAATTAAGAGAACTAAGAGGACTCTTTCCTCTTCCTCAACCGATTTGATGAGTAGGAGGGTTTAGGTTAATGGTAATGCACTTTCAATACCCATTGTGTTTTTCTCTTCTTGCTGAATGGGCATCTTTTTCTTCTTTTTTTCCCTGTCTTTCTTTCTTTCTTTTCTTTTCTTTTTGTTTCCTTTTCCTAGAAGTACATGCTGAGTTTCAAAGTAGTTGTTGCTTATCCAAGTACTTTTCATTTAATTGATTTCTAGCTTCCTATATATCTTTGAAGAAGGAACCCAGGCAGAAATGGGGTTGGGAGGACTTGAATCCTTTGGAATTTGTTACAGGTTGCACTAAAACCCACTATTTCATCATGCTCGCTCTGTGTTTTCTGTGAACTTCTAAAAAGAATTCTAAATAACCTTTGATTTGAATGTAGAAACCTGCGAAAGGTGTCATGCGATTCAAACAGTGAGACAAGCGAGGTAAATTACAACAATCCAAACTTTTCTGGAGCCCAATAGAAGAGAGAAAGCCAAAGGCATTTGAGGGGGGAGAAAAAAAGCTTTCTTCATAAAATCCCGAGAAAAAGTACCACAAATCTAGTGCAGGGAAATCCTTGTGGGTGGTACCTATAAATTGCCATGTGCAGCGGGAAGAAAATCTTAGAAGCCAAAGGCTGCTTGCTGAGGCATTTGCCTTTCCAGAGAAAGAACTCTGGAACATTTAGAAAAAGAAAACTGCATTTCCCTACGTTTCTTAATTTCTATCATGCTAATTGCTACTGGTTCAAAATGCCCATATTTGTCAATGTGACATACAGATGTTCTTCAAAGATACTCATGCGTATTTGTGTCATACACGTTTTAGTATGTAAAAAGTTATTTTCCGAACCTGACTCCATTAGGATATTTGTGTGTGTGTGTGTGTGTGTGTGTGTGTGTGTGTGTGTGTTGCATTTGTAATTTCAGAAATCAAACGGGAGCACTGGGAAAACAACATAAAAATGCACCATAATTGGGCTGTGGATGGTACACTTGGCGTGGAAGTCTGAGACACAAATCTGGGAAGGAGAAAGGAAAATGGGCTTTGATGTTGAAGACCAGAGTGGGAATTGAGTACATCTGACTCTTCCTATGAGTGGATGATTGAGGTAAAATGTACCTAAGTGAGCAATCATGATGTAATGCTGTGGTTATTGATATGAAATGAGAGAATGGCTACTGCTTCACTAACAAATTATAAGCAACAACACGGGGAAAATAGCAGTAATAGGAACAGGCAAATACAAATCAAACGTTTATAATGCTATTCATATTGTGAAATTCTTTGAAAAGCATAAGCAAGGACCCAAACTCAGTACGCAAATGTCTAAATCTGAAAGTTCAGGAAACAACACCTATTCAGGACCCTTTCCAACGGAAGCTGCTACTCTTAACTCATTCAGTTTTATCTGACTGTTCTTTTCAGGTTATAAAATTTCATTCTTTAAAGGTCAGAACTTAATTATTTACAACATTATGGGTATTATGGAGCATCCAATTGAAGCAACCACATCCAATTCTGAGTCGGCCTCTAGTGGACCTGCAGCCTCTGAGCCACAGCCATTGGCCCTCCTCTATATGAGGAGGTGTCTCAAGATGAGCCAATGCGTGTCTTCCTTGGTTATTCCACCTGGGAGACTGAGGGGGAAGCACCTCTGATTCTTTTTTTCTTCTTGTTTTTTTGTTTTGTTTTGTTTTGTTTTAACGAGCTCAACCTGTTTGTTATTAAATTCAACAGAAATAAAGACATTCAGTCAGATTGCTATTGAGGTTTGTAAATGCTTCTTTCAATATCTGTGTTTATGCTGTTGTGGAAGGCTAACAGTTTGTGGATCCGCACCAGCCCAGCGGGCACATTTTGAGTAGCAATGTGATAGAAGATGAAGCGACTTGCCTGAAGGATGCTGGGTGTGAGCATCTGAGGAGGAGCTCAAACCCAGGTTTTCTCACTCCAGGTGCAGAAAGACTCGCTCCTCCTGCAAGCCTGCCACTGCATCTACCTGAAGCCTGTCTTGCCCTATAGCCATGGACAGAAGGAGGTCCCTGAGGTGGGTAGCAGTCCTTCAGACACAGCAACAGAGACGTCACTGTCCATTCTCCCCATCTCCCCCACTATAGGCAACCGCTGTATCTGTTTTGGGTCTCTGCAGATTTGCCTGTTCCGGACATTTCATAAGAACGGAATCACGCAATACACGGTGTTTCCTGACTGGCCCCTTTCCCTTGCATCATTATGCAAGGTTTGTCCATGTTGCAGCTTGTATCAGTCCTTCATTTGTTTTTATGACTGAATAATATTCCATTCATGCCACATCTGTTTATCCATGCATCAGTTGCTGGCCATTTGGGTTTCCCCCACTTTGAGGATATTACAAACAATGCTGTTGTAACCATTCTTTTATAAGGTTTTATGTGGACATAGATTTTCATTTCTCTTCGGTATATATTTTGGGGTGAAATTGCTGGGTTATATGTTATCTCTGTGTTTAATGTTTTGAGGAGCTGCCTGACTGGTTTACAAAGTGGCTGTGTGATTTTACTTTCCCACCAGTAACAAACAAGTCCCACTTTCTCCTCATCCTTGATAACACTTTGTTATTTGTGTTTTTGACTGTGGCCATCCTAGTAGGTGTGAAGTGGTTTTGATTTGTCTTACCCCAGTGACTAATGATGTTGGACATCTTTTCATGTGCTTAGTGGACATTTTGTGTATCTTCTTTGGAGAAATGTGCATTCAGATCCTTTACCCATTTGTTAATTTGGTTATTTGTCACTTTATTACAGACTTTTAGGTGTTCTTCATATATTGTAGAGACAAGTCCCTTATCAGAAACGTGCACATATATTTGTAAATATTCTCTCCCATTCTGTGGGTTTTTACTTTCTTGATGAGTTTTATTGAGGCATGGAATGTTTACATTTTGATGAGCTTCACAGTATCTATTTATTTCTTTTATTGCTTGTGGTATCATATCTAAAATTCTATTGCCAAATCCGAGGTCATGAGGATTTAGCTTTATGTTTCTTCATTTTAAACTCATATTTTGGTCAATGACCCATTTTTAGTTAAGTTAATTTTTTTCTTGTTTTCTTTAAATTTTAATTCCAGTGTAGTTAACACACAGTGTTATATTAGTTTCAGGTGTACAATATAGTGATTCAACATTTCCATATATTACTCAGTGCTCATCAGGATAAGTGTACTCTTAATCCCCTTCACCTATTTCAACAATCCCCCCACCCACCTCCCCTCTGGTAACCATCCCCTTAACTTCTACAGTTAAGACTCTGTTCTTGGTTCGTCTCTGTCTCTTATTTTTTTTCCCTCTGCTCATTTGTTTTGTCTCTTAAATTCCACATGTGAGTGAAATGATATGGCAGTTGTCTTTCTCTGATTGGCTTATTCAGCTTAGCATATACCTCTAGATCTATCTATGTTATTGCAAATGGCAAGATATGGGTTTTTTTTTAATGGTTGAATAATGTTCCATTACCTATATGTATATCTCACATTTTTTTAAAATTTAATTTTATTTATTTTTTCGACAGAGAGAGATCACAAGTAGGCAGAGAGGCCAGCAGAGAGAGAGAGGAGAAAGCAGGCTCCCTGCCAAGGAGAGAGCCTGATGTGGGGCTTAATCCCAGGACCCTGGGATCATGACCTGAGCCGAAAGCAGAGGTTTTAACCCTCTGAGCCACCCCGGGGCCCCTCACATCTTCTTTTTTAGAGATTTATTTATTCGAGAGAGAGTCAGAAATACACACACACACACACACGAGAAATGAGAGAGCAGGAGCATGTGGCGGGGGGTGGGGAGGCAGAGGGAGAGGGAGAGAGAATCCTAAGCAGACTCTGCCCTGAGCACAGAGCCCTACATGGGGCTCCATCCCATGACCCTGAGCTCACAACTTGTGCTGAAACCAAGAGTTGGATGCTGAAGTGACTGTACCACCCAGGTGTCCCATATCACATCTTCTTTATCCATTCATCTATTGATGGACAGTTGGGCTGCTTCCACAGTCTGGCAATTGTAAATAATGCTGCAACAAACATAGGGATGCATACATCTTTTCAGATTAGTGTTTTGGTTTTCTTTGGGTAAATGAAAATGAAATTTTCATTTTCATTACCTGGTAATGAAATTACTGGATCAATTGATAGATTTACTTTTTAATTTTTCGAGTAACCCCCATACTGTTCTCCACAGTGGTTGTGCCAAGTTTTATTCCTACCAGCAGTGCACGAGGGCTCCCTTTTCTTTATATCCTCATCAACACTCATTATTTCTGGACTTTTTGATACTAGCCATTCTGATTGCTGTGAGGTGATATCTCATTGTGGTTTTGATTTGCCTTTCTCTGATGAGTAATGATGTTGAGCATCTTTTCATGTGTCTGTTAGCCATCCATATGTGTTCTTTAGAAAAAGGTCTACTTAGGTCCTCTGTCCATCCTTTAATCAGATTAGGTTTTTGCTTTTCAGTTGTTTGAGTTCTTTATATATTCTGGGTACTAACCACTTATCGAATATAACATTTGCAAATATCCTTTCCCATTCACTAGTTTGACTTTTTGTTGTGTTAATGGTTTCCTTTGTGGTGCAAAATCTTTTTAGTTTTGCTTTTGTTTTCCCTGCCCGAGGAGACATATCCATAAATATGTTGCTAAGGCTGATGTCCAAGAGATTACTGCTTATCTTGTCTTTTCAGAGTTTTATGATTTAAAGTCTCACACTTAGCTCTTCAATTAGTTTTGAGTTTATTTCTGTGCATGGTACAAGGAAGTGATCCAGTTTCATTCTTTTGGCTGTAGCTGTCCAGTTTTCCCAATACCATTTATCAAAAAGACTGTCTTTTCCCCATTGTAGATTCTTGCCTCCTTTGTTATAGATTAATTAAGCATCTGTGATTCTTTCCCTGCTGTCTGTTCTTTGACTGATTCATTGTAGGTTTTTAATCATGGACACTTAAGGATATTATATTAGTTTTCTAGTGATGTTATGTTAGTTTTCTAAGGCTGGATAACCTTATCTCTATTCCTGGCTTCTACTGAGATGGTCGATCGGACCTATGTCTCACATGCCTAAGCCCCCAACTAATGGTTTTCCGGGCACACCCTCAGCCCTTTTCTTAAAGTGCCTACCTGGATAGGCTGAGAAGGTTGGAAAGTATTATGGGGTCATTTCTTTTTGTTTCATGGTACCTTCTTTAATTTATCTCCTCTGCCATTTATCATAGCAGTAAAGAGAAACCAGGCTGCTTCTTCAACCTTGTGCTTTGACATCTCCTCAGGTTACTGTCCTAGTTTGTCATGTGAAAGTTCTACTCTCTGCAAAAACACTAGAACACAATTCAGCCAAATGGTCTGCCACTTGAAAACAAGGATGGCCATTTCTCAAGTTTCCAATAATATGTGCCTAATTTCCATCTGCTATCTCACCCATGACACTCACATTCCTACCAACATATTTTTCATGATGATATATGCATTTGGTAAGCTGATAAGAGTCTTCTCCTTCATCTCTCCTCTTTTCTGTATGAGCCCTCACCTGAAATACATTTAATGTCCGTATTTCACCCAACAGTGCTTTAAGGTAATCGCGACTTGTTCTGTCATGCACCTTGAAACTCTACCACCTTAAGCCATTGCCCCGTTTCAAAGCTGCTCCCACTGTATTATTTGTTACATCATTACCCCCCTTCTGGAACCAAAATCTTGTGTGCTAGGGCTAGCATTTTAAAGTACCACAGACTGGGGAGCTTAAAAAACAGAAACATATGATCTTGCAGTTCTGGAGGCTAGAAGTCCAATCCAAGCACCAGGTTGCTTCCTCCTGAGTTATGTGCAGGAAGGTTCTTTCCTGAGCCTCTCCCCTAGGCTCTTAGATGGCTGACTCCTTCCATTGTCTTGTCCCATTTTCTTGTCGATCTACATGTCTCTGTGTCCACATTTCCTCCAAGGAAATCTCATTTGGGGTTAAGGCCCATGTTAAAGAGTGTATTCTAACTTGATTGCCTTGTTAATGACCCTGTCTCCAACTATGCTCCCACCTGAGGTACTGGGGTTAGGACTGCATCATATGAATTTGGTGGGACAGAATTCAACCCACACGAGATATGATCCCTGAGCTGTACATGGGTCCATGCAGTGGCTCTTCCATCACGTTGATTATTTGGTGTCCCATCAAAGAACTAAGGTAACCTCAGTCACCTTCCTTATTTTACTCAAGATGATTTCAATGTTGCTTAATTTTATTATATGTTTTTTTTTTCTAGTTTCCTACCTCTGTGATGGAAGAAGATACTCTGATTTCAGTTCTTGGAAATCAATTAGAATTTCTTTTATTAACCAACATTTGGTCAACTGTTTTAGAATGGCACTTATGCTTTTTAAACAATTTGCAATTCCCCTACGAAGGATGACATATCCAGCCAGACAAAGAGAGAAATCTGGATAATCTCCAAAAAGTCAAAAAAAAAAAAAAAAACCCACACACAAAACCCGTCTTCTTTATCTTATCAGAGGAGGGAGAGGAACTCCCCAGAGACATCAGAAGAATTATTTAGCATGATCAGAACACGACAGGTTCATGAGAAAGATGGTGGGCAGGGAAGAGCACTAGAGAGGGCTTTTCTGAGTAACAAGGGTGTGAAGTTGTGCAATGCCTGCTGCAGTATTGAGTAGGAAGTCTGATTTTGTTTTTTGTTTTGTTTAGTTGTGGTCCAATGTGGAAGATCTCTGATGAACCATTAGAACTTCAGAGCTCTCCTTAGGATCATTAGAGTAAGGATTTAGAATACAGAGGTATCCTCACGAGGGTTATTATGTTTCATTATTCTGAAATATTTGAAAAATCTCATTAAGAATTTGAGAAAAAGGATGTTGTATGCAAGGAAATCAGGAACAATTGTCATAAAATCAACTAAAAGTAAATGACCCTTGGTAGGGCCGCGAATTGCCAATACGCACGGGAAACAAAATTTGGAAAGGCAAAGACTCTTTGCAAATCATGCTCATTTTGAAAGGTAGTATTATTGAACTGTTTTGCATAAACAGCATTTCATTAAGTCACTTAATTTCTATCATGCTCATTTGCTGCTGTTTCAAAATCTCTGCGTGTGTCCATGTGACATACCAATGCTTTGCCAATCTTGGTCTGACATATTGGTCATGTAGATACAGATAGGTATAGGTATAGGTATAGGCTTAGGTATAGGTATAGATATAGATATAGGGATAGTGATAGATGGATACATAGAGTTTTTTTTTTCTGTGAAAATAAGTGTTTTACATGTAATCCACATGAGTTATAACAGGCCCATTTTGCAGATGAGAAAACCAAGACTCAGAGAAATTAAATATCTTGCCAAAGTTTACAGTTAATAAATGGCATAGATGGGATTTGAACATAAGGAAATTCCAACTCATGATACATAGAGTTTTATGTGAGAAATCATCTTGAGAAATTGAATCAGCATGGAATTTTTTGTCCTTTCTTTGGGCTTTGCATCTCTAGTCTCAGAAATCAAATAGAAGCAGGAGTAAAACAAGGTTGAAAATGCACCACATAGGCTCTAAAGGCTGGGAGTGTGGGGGTGAGTGACAGATATAAAATCTAAGGTAGAGAGAAAAAAAGATGGATTTGATGTTGAAGACAGGGATGGAAAGTGAATACACCTGGTTATTCACTTCAGAAGGTGATTGAGGGCAAAGGGCACTTGGCGAGCATCTTTATCTAACAGTGTACTTAACGGTAAAGACCACTGGAGGGAAATCGATTCATTGATTAAGTAACAAATTATAAGCCACAACCCTGGGAAAAATAGTATTAACAAGTTGAACATCCCCTAATCAAACTTATTCAACATACTTCTGTTATGGAATTCATGGAAAAACAGAAGAGAGAGCCCAAACTCTGTACAGAAATCACTAAATCAGAAAGCTCAGGAAAACAATTCCTATTCCAGCTCCCTAGTAACTGGAATTACCACTTTCAGAAGCTCAGATTTATCTGATTCTATTCCTCCCAAGCCTGTGATCCTTTCTTGTGGAAAACACAAACCATCAGGGCTTGTAGATTGGCTCCATGAGGATGATGGGGACATCCAGTCAAAGCAACTCAAGCCTCAGTCAGGTCTGAGTGAGACAATCAGGGATGTGCAGCCATTGACTCACAGCCATGGACCCGATATGCTGTCAGGTGCCTCAGGCTGAAGCAGGAAGAGTCTTACTGGGTACTCAGCCTCTGAGACTGAGGAGGAATCCGGTATTATACTGGACCTGCTGTTTGTTTCTTTGTTTGGCTACCTGTATGCTTTTAATCATGAAGAGAATGATGTGAATCCAGGCCTGTGTGTCGACCTATCTCTCACCACTTCCATAAGGTCAGAGGTGGATTGTTCAAATTAATAGTATTAAAATGATTTCCCTTGATGCCGGCCAGGTATTTTAATGCAGGATATTTGAACATTCAGGTTTTTCTTTATTGTTGTTGTTTTTTACTCCTAGCCACATGGGCCTGACCAAGTAAGACCCATTGCATTACATACTCAGCTTTGCATAAAGTGGTGCTCAAATGACTATAACCTTTGAGAACACTGGACTCTTCCCTACTGGAAAAAGGAGATGCCAAAGAAAATTCTGTTCCTGGTTCTTAGTTCTGAGCGGGGGTGGGGGTGGGGAATAAAGGTTTCCTTGAGAATGTGCAGTCACACGAGTGTCCTGGTGTAGCTCTCGGGTTCAGGTGAGCGCTACCAGCATGATGCCAACAGTTCCTGGTCACAAACCCAGACACAGGGCAAATGCACATCTAATTCACTCTGGAGGAGCAACCTTAATTGAGGTTTTTACATGATCCCTGCAGACTAAGTCCTCCTATATAAGCACACAATCCCAAAACAAGCCACCCTTGTCAAAATCAAACAGAAAACCAAACTGGAAAGTTCCAAAGTATTATTACTAAATGCCAACAAATGGTCAACATATTTATAAATAATTATAGGTGAAATGTGAGTAAGAAGTGGCTAGTTATCAAAATGGTTTTCTTTTCTTTATTTATTTATTTAAAAAGATTTTATTTATTTATTTGACAGGGAGAGATCACAAGTAGGCAGAGAGGCGGGAGGGGGTGTGGGGGAAGCAGGCTCCCCACCAAGCAGAGAGCCCAATGTGGGGCTCGATCCCAGGATCCTGAGATCATGACCTGAGAAGAAGGCAGAGGCTTAACCCACTGTGCCACCCAGGTGTCCCAAAATTGTGTTAAATGCTTTTCTAGTCTTGAAGATCATAACCGCTAGACTAAAAAATCCGTGAAAGTTTACCCAACAAAGGAGACTTACTGGATAGAGAGAATGGGTGAACTAGAAGATCGGTGAATGAAATAACACGGAACACCTCATAGAAGGATAAAGAGAAACATAGGATGAAAGTGAGGCGAAGAGGCTTAAGGAGTGGAGTAAGTAGTTGTTAAGTGCATCTCACCGGCATTCCAGAAGGAAGAATTTGGGCAAATTTAGAAAATAATATTCAAAGACAAATGACTGGTAGTTGCCCCCAGAACTTAAGGAAATCATGAATTTTTAGATTCAGGAAACACAGCTGGGGACTTCATAGTAGAGCTACGATGTAAGCATAGAGAGCACAATAGCGGACAAAAGGACACAGTGCCTGAAAACAGAATACCGGGTAGTGTAACAGCATACGTCTTTTTATCAAGAGAAGCCGGTCCTGAGAGAAAATACCTGTCAACCTGCAGTTGCATACTTAAGCCAAAGTATCATGTAATAATGAGGCAGTGATAGACATAAAGATGGACTGTCCGGAACCCCCTTCAACAAAGACTTTCTGCACTGGCTACTTGGAGTGCTGTCAGCTGGAACTCCTTAGCCATTACACCTTTCAGGCATTTTCTCAGCTGCAGAGAGCTGCCTGGCCCAAGCTCTGGGGCTTCCCCGATGGCCACATTTTATGTCTGATTCAGGAGAGGGCATTAGTATACATCGGGTGCCATCCTCAGTTATCAAACCTGATTAAATGCCCTGCACACTTAACCCCATTTCAATGCTGGCTACCTTAACAACCTAACTCAGAAAAAAAGACATTTGAGAAAAATGGTAACTCACAGTGATTCCAACATCTGACTCCATATTAGAGGAGCTTCTAAAGAAGGTGGACACTTGGGTGTTATACGCAACTAATGAACTGTTGAGCACTACATCAAAAACTAGTGATGTGGGACACCTGGGTGGCTCGGTTGGTTAAGCAGCTGCCTTCGGCTGGGGTCATGATCCCAGCATCCTGGGATCAAGTCCAACATCCGGCTCCTTGCTCGGGAGGGAGCCTGCTTCTGCCTCTGCCTCTTTTGCCAGTGCGGTCTCTCTCTCTCTCTCCCTCTCTCTGACAAATAAATAAATAAATAAATAAATAACAACAACAACAAAAACTAGTGATGTATTGTATGTCAGCAAATTGAACATAATAAAAAGATAAAGAGTACCGTTAAGGAGATGGAAGATGATCCCAGCTGCCAGTAAGAATGGTAACAGAATGAATTAGCAAATAGAGTTGTAAATGAAAGCAATGACTGTATGAAATTCTTGTAATAATGGTAACGACAACTTTGAAGAAAAAAGTTAACAAGATAGAACAGAATACAGTAAATGCAAATCACTTGGATAATGGGAGTTCCTAATGAGAACAACTCATACCTTAAGCTTCATTGGTTTAACCTATGACAGATTTACAGCCCCTGAGCCACAGCCATTGGCCCAAAGAGTGGGAAGGCGTCCCAGGATTATCCAATAAGAGCATTCTTAGGAAGTTTCCTCCTGTGGGTTGTGGAGAAAATGGGTGGGATTCCGTCACTGTTGTTTATTTGTTAGCTGGTTTCTAATAATCATGATTTAATGATAGAAATTCATAGGTTGAAGTGGACATACCTGTTTTCCCTTGCATCCAAGTAAGTGAAGTATTAGATTGCTGATATTACAAGCAAAATTTTTGTATCCTCCTGGGCGAATGAGACTCTGCAAAAATCAGGAATAGCAGCAAGCTTTCTTCACTGGCTTTATCATTGTATTGTGTTTTCTAATAATCAAAATGAGATTTTATTTCTCCCCTCATGATTGAAACTATTCTATTTGCAGTAGAGTGAGCTTCTCATTAAAGGTCCAAATGAAAATGATTTTGGAAGCCTGACCATTTGGGATCAATGACCCGCAATTTCCTCAATTCTTCCTAAATCCCTTTGTTTGGTTCAGTTTCCGTAATTTATTTGTGTGTGAATACCTTTAAGAAATGCCTTTACCTGTATTATCGTATGTTTTTGAAGGAATGTGCTTTAAATTTTAGTGTATTTTGCATTTGTTGACTCTTCTTTTCTCCCTATGATGGTTTCTTAGAGAATTAGGGTAATTGTTTGTTTCAACCTACAGCTTTTTAAATTTATCCACCAAGTCAGGTATGTGAGGTGCATCTTGGGGACCCAAGTAATGTTAAGGATAACAATTCTATACCAGTTGAGACCTCATTTGTGACCCAGTATGTGATTTATTCTGGAGAATGTTCCATGTGCACTTGAGAAGAATGGGTATTCTGTTGCGTTAGGATGAAATTTTCTGAATATATCTGTTAAGTCTGCCTGGTCCAGTGTGTCATTCAAAGCCCTTGTTTCCTTGTTGATCAAGATAAAAAACTTTTGCACAGGAAAGGACACAGTCAACAAAACTAAAAGGCAATCTACGGAATGGGATATTTGTAAATGTCTTATTAGATAAAGGGCTAGGATCCAAAATCTGTAAAGAACTTATCAAACTCAACACCCCCAAACCAAAAAATCCAGTCAGGAAATCGACAGAAGACATGAACAGACATTTCTCCAAAGAAGACATACAAATGGCTAAGAGACATATGAAAAAATGCTCAACATCACTCAGCACCAGGGAAATACAAATCAAAACCATGATGAGATACCACCTCACACTGGTCAGAATGGCTAAAATTAACCACTCAGGAAACAAGAGATGTTGGTGAGGATGCAGAGAAAGGGGAGCCATCTTACATTGTTGGTGGGAATGCAAACTTGTGCAGTCACTCTGGAAAACAGTATGGAGGTTCCTCAGAAAGTTAAAAGTAGAGCTACCCTATGACCCAGCAGTTGCACTACTATATATTTATCCAAAGGATACAGGCATGGTGATTGGAAGGGGCACATGCACCCCAATGTTTATAGCAGCAATGTCCACACAAGCCAAAATATGGAAAGAGCCCAGATGTCCACCGACAGATGGATGGGTGGAGAAGATGGTGTTATACACGCACGCGTGCGTGCGCACGCAGACACACACACACACACACGCACAAATATTACTCAACTGTCAAAAAGAATGAAATCTCGCCATTTGCCCTGATGTGGATGGAAACAGAGGGTATTTTTAAAAAGATTTTATTTATTTATTTACTTGAGAGTGAGAGAGAGAATGATCAGGGAGCACAACAGAGGGAGAGTGGCAGAGGGAGAGGGTGAAGCAGAACCGCAGCTGAGCAGGGATCCTGATGCGGGGGTTTGATGCCAGGCTGCTGGGATCCCAGGATGCTGACCTGAGCCAAAGGAAGACACTTTACAGATTGAGCCACCTGGGCACCACCCCCCTTTGTAAAAGATTTTATTTAAGAACTAGAGGGTATTATGCTAAGCTAAATAAGTCAGTCAGAGAAAGACAAATACTATAGGATTTCACTCATATGTGGAATTTAAGAAACAAGATGGATGAACACAGGGGAAGGGGAAGAAAAATAAAATAAGATGAAAATTGAGAGGAAGGCAAACCATAAGAGATGCTGAACTCTAGGAAACAAGCTGAGGGTTACTAGAGGGGAGGTGGTGGGGGGAAGGGGTAATTGGTTGATGAGCATTATGGAGGGCACTTGATGTAATATCAACTGATGAATCACTAAATTGTACCTCTGAAATGATTTTATAAGGATCCCATTGCTATTTGAATTCTGCCTTTGGACCTTTGGAGGACATGGTTTGACCATTCTCTTTTCTCTTTCTTTTTCTCTCTCTTTTTTTTTTTAATTAAAATTGAATTAGCCACCTTATAGTACACCATAAGTTTCAGATGTAATGTTCAATTATTTATCAGTTGCATATAATACATCACATGCCCTCCTTAATGCCCATCACCCAAGTATCCCAATCCCCCATCCACCTCCCCTCCAGCAACCCTCAATTTGTTTCCTAGAGTTAAGAGTCTCTCGTGATTTTTCTCCTTCTCTGATGACTTCCCATTCAGTTTCCCCCCACTTCTGTAGTGGATCTCATATATGTATATATAGGGCACATCTTTATCCATTCGCCTGTTGTTGGACATCTCAGCTCTTTCCAGTTTGGCTCTTGTGGTCTTTGCTGTCTTGTTTTCTGATTCTTTTTTTTTTTTTTTTTTAATCAGAACTGGAGGCAATCGTTGGTCAGTTATGTCGCATGATTTCCAAGAGCACTTGCTGACCATGTCAGAGCACTCCCACTCAAACCACAGTGTCCCAGAGCAAGAAAACGGTAGACTCTGGGAGGGAAGAAAATGACCCAGCAGTGGGCCATGACAGAGTCATTCTGATGGCAGTAAGAACTTTAGTTATGGGACTCAGACTCTCTCTAGGAGCTGAAACTGAAATCATTACAATCTGGTTACTTTGGGTGACATCTCAAAGTGTAAATGGTGTAGGCATAAAATCAGTCGTTGTGATGGATGAGCTTTTTGTGTATATGACCTTTTCCAAAATTCACCCAGTTTATTGCTTCTGGCATGCCTAGGACATGTACTTTATAACTTCTTAGTCCATTTCTTAAGTCTCGTGGCCTCTCTTTAAACGTTTCTTTCTCGTTGTCTCTCTATAAGCTGTTCTGCACAATTTCTTCCACCTATTCTAATTTACCAATTCTCTATCCAGCTGTATCTCATATGCTGTCTAAAATGTCTTCATCTCTATTCCAGTGGTTATGATGTTCAATTCTAGAACATAGTAGTTTCTAGAAAAATAATTTGCTTTGGTAAGTAATTACATATTTCTTCCTCATGTTTTATGTATCTTATCACTTGTTTATATATGTTAAACATATTTTTAATAGTTTCTATCTGATAATAAGCCTTCCTGAGAAATAGTTTGGTTTATTGATACTACTGATAGTGGCATGCTTTTGGATTATGTCCTTGTTTAGGGGCACTTAATTGGTAGGAATATTGTTCAGGCCTTAATTAATGTTAAGCCACTCTAAAGAGTGGTAGAATTTGTTGTTCCATATGGCAGGCATGAATATTGCATCAAGTTTGTGGTCCAGATGACCTCTAACTCTATGTGGCATCTTTCTGATAGAGGCAACACGAAGTTTCAAGGATGCCAGAATCCCACTGTGATTGGTTGATGGAAAGTAGAAGGATATGGAATCACATGCACATGTGACATGGCATGGTGTAGTGACCTGCTTCCTTGCATTGCATTTTTGTCCAATCAGAGATGGAGGTTGCCCGTGAGGTTAGGAAGTGTAGCGATCATAAATGGGCCAGCACCCCTCAGCAGCCACCAGTCTCTCCTTCCTTTTGAGCAGTTGGGAAGGTGAGCCCCACATGGCAGAACCTGGCTGTGAGACCTCCTCTGAGGAAAGCCTGGGCACGGATGGAGGAGCCCACAGCAGCCAACCCAAAGAGCCCAAAACAGGTGCAGCCAAGGCGCCAATGCTGCCACAGCTGCCACCGCCACCACCCCCCAGCACTTCCCCCATGCCGGACAGTTTCACCACCTACTTCCCCAGGGTTCTGAAGCAGGTTCACGAGGGCCCGAGCCTCTTGCAGGAGGCTGTGGGTGTCATGGATTCGTTCATTAAGGACATCTTCAAGCACATCGCAGGCAAGGCCTCTCGCCTGGCCTGCTCCACCATGCACACCACTATCACCTCCAGGAAGATCCAGACAGCCGTGCACGTGCTGCTGCCCGGGGAGATTGGCAAGTGCGCCGTGTCTCAGACCAGCAAGGCAGTCATCAGGTACACCTTCTGCCAGTGAGCTGCCTCCGGACCACCTGACCACGTCGTAAACCAAAGGCTCTTTTCAGAGCCACCTCACTTGGCACAAAAAAGACCTGTAACTCTCCAGAGACCCACCAGCTCTAGCCTTTGAACCGGTGCCATTCTGCTCATACCTAAAATACTTTTGTTTATGAAACATTACCAAATGTAGCAACCCTACTTTATTGTGTGTCTTTAGTGCAATTCGTTCCGAGCAAAATCATCGATTTACTTTAACTACATCGCATTCATTTGCTTGTCTAAAGTGCCGTGTTTCTGTCATTTATTGGACCTGTGCCATTCTGCCGACCTTTAACTCATTTGTACCATGAATGAAACATTATCAAACGTCACAACTCAACTTTAATATATGTCTGTAGTGCAATTTGTTCCAAGGAAAGTCAAGTTTTCCTTAACCATATCGATTTTCATGGCTTTCTTAAATAGTCATTTCTGTTAATTATTTCTTGAAGTCAGCCTTACGGGGATATTTTCATACTGCTATTTGCCTTTTTGCTTTCATTCCCTCACGAGTGCATGGCAGAATTTTCCAGAAGTTCATTATGTCTGATCCAGCAACAGATAAAATGCAGAAGTAGATGTAAGAACACATCTGAGTTCTTTAGGCCAGATATTAAAGAGATTTTCAAGTACCTGAAACAGTGTCACTCTCCACTCTACTTTTTTTTAGAAAACATATGTTTCACAGGCATTTGTAACTTATATCAGCATGATGAGATGGTTTTTAAAAGTTATTTTAAAATAAATGGACTAAAATTTCTGTTCTAGTGTTTTGTTACAGTAAACACTGGCAGGTATAACTGGCACAAAAGCTCTTTAGGCTTCCTATCAATTTTTAGAGGTGTAAAGTTGTCCTGCGACCAGAAATGGTTCTAGAGATTTAATCATTCCGGTGCAATGAGGTCAACTGAAAATAGTCTCTTTTCGGTGGTCAAGTTTTCCAAAACAATTCAATGCTGAATATCCATCAAAACTTCCAAATCATATTGCTAACTTAAAAGTACTTTATAGAATCCTCAGTTGACCTTGGCTCCTTGGACTAATGCAAAATTGAGGGAATTGGTGAGTAATCTTAGTTTATCTGGAGACTTGTATTGAATTAAATCTCACAGGTACAGCTAAAAAAAAAAAAAAAGTGGGGGGGAGCTTTCAAATCACAATACTGACACAAAGCTTTCTTGTCACCTTCCTGATTCAAATAGTAGTGACAGTAGCATTTCATCAACAAACATGACATTGGGCTTTCACCTGAGGTGTATGTGTTCACAATAATATCTTTGGTTTTCTAGGTGTTTTAGGTGACATAATGGATCTAAAACATTCACACGTGCTGTTTTATCAGCTATCGAGATTAAGCTCTTTTTGAATCTTTTGGTTGATTCACATAAATCACATTATAGATTTTCCAATAGTAAATCTTGCTAACATTCTTGGAAGTAAGTCCCTTCCTCCTGGATGACTTCTTCTCAACATTATTTGGGTCCTTTCCTATGCTTATTCCTGCGTGTAATCAGCAACAGACTAGAGCTTGGATTTTTCATGACTTCTGCACCCTTGGCCACTTGCTTTTCTCAACTGTCCCCAAAGTCTTACTGTGTCCTGGGGGCTTCAATTTCTCAGAAGCAGCCCAGACCCAAGGCTTAGTTGGGCTCCCTCTGCAGCAAGAACGTGGGCTGTAATAGAAGGCAAACCAGGGGCTAGTGGAGTGGGCTGGACTCCTTAACTAGTCTTCCCTTCACCTGTTTATGTCTCGGTGTCCAACTCTCCAGCTCCTCATATGTGAGGCACAGCTGTGCTTGAGAGAGCCAGTTGTGCTCAACCGTGCCTGCCCCCAACTAGGGCAAGTTCTGCATTCCAGGCATTCCCCTACCTCTGTTCCTTGACCACTCCAGCCCCAAGAAGCTGGATTGTACTCGAAATCCCCTGAAAGTCACATTCCCAGTTTGTTTACTCCTTATTTCATCCTCAAAGAGAGGCTGGCTACTCCTCCCAGAAGATCATTGTCCAGCGCATGTGTCAGGGTTGCAAAAGGACCTGATGTGTGAGAGTTCTTTGTCTCTTCATGCGTAAGGTGACCATATCATTTCTTGTCCAATTAATGCAGATGGTTTTGAAGGTAAAGGGGTGCTCTGCATAATAGTGCTGGGATAGCAGGCAAAATCAGGACACGAGGACAGCCTTCTAGGAAAAAGTTCTGTGGATAAAGTAAGGACATTTCTTGAGGCTTAGGGATTTGCAGAGCATGAAGGTTAGTAGGAAAATGAGAGTGCATCACCTTTTTCATAACTCGTTCTCTTCAAAGTACTGGTGCCTTTGTTTTCTGGGGACAAGTAGTGTTACTAGGCTGCACTGACAGGAAAAGGAGACACAACATGGTCAGTGCATCTGTTGGATGCTATAACTGCTGTGAGCTAGTGGGACTAGGCTCTATAGCAAGAATGATTAAGGACACAGGTTTTGGAGTCAGAGTTGACCTGGTTTCACACCCCAGCTGCGCCTCTTATGAGCTGTGGTATCTTGGGTAAGTGACTTGACCTCTTTGAACCTCAGTTTCCTCCTCTGGACAATAGGGCCTACGAGATTGTTGTGAGGATTCAGTGAGAAAATGCAGACAGAGTGCTCAGTGAATGGTTGGCTATACCTATTATCAGTCCTGAGATTGATGCCCTCGGACAGTTGGAGAGGTGGGGGGAGTGTGAGTTGATGCCAGACAGCTGTGTGGACTTGCTCACCTGGCTACCTTGGCCCTATCTATTTGCTTAAGGCTGATGATGAGATAAGGGAGGATGACTTTTCCTTCCTGAGCCTCTGTTTGTAAGGTTTTGGAGATAACACTGCTCTGAGCTCTGATGGGAAGTTGCTAGGGAGCGACTGGAAAGTGCCTTGCCACCTTGCTAGCTTTGGGCATTGCTGACTCAGGGTTTTGTTGGCAAGCTGTTCCTCCTCACTCCCAGTCACCCTCTCCCACCACCCTCTCCCTATCCAAGTCCCATTCACGTTGCAAGTCTTGGCTCAGATCCTTCCTCCTCTGTGAAGATGACCGACCATCCCAGCCTATAGTGACTTCTCCCTCCTTGAGCCTCCATACCTCCAACTGTCAAATGGGTGTATTCTTTATAATGCCCCTATGGAAGGGCCATGATTAGGGTTGAATGAGGGAATAGATGGAGCGTGCCAGGCGCAGGATCTGGTACAGGCCTATGGTGAGTTCCCTGCCTCTTTCTCTTCTTCCTCACTGACCAACTCCCCCTCCCCCCCCCGCCCCCCCGCCGCAATGTGTGCATCCTGGTCTTGATCAGATGCAGGCTTCTATTGGTAGTCATTTGGGAGCACGCCTATGCGGCAGGTGCTCTTCTGTGTATGTTATACACACATATCCAGTCTTTAACCTCTGCCTCCACATTTTCCTTATAGGACAAGCCGGCACAATTCCTTCTGTTGAGAAGAGCAAGGCCCAGAGAGGTTAGGTTATCTACTACCCAAGCTCGTATACCTAGTGAGTGGCCTAGCCAGGAATCAAATCCAGTTTTGACTCCTATGCTAGATTAAGTTTCCAGTGAATGCCTGTGAATGGGTGGATGGGAGGATGGACAGAAGTAGAGACCAGGATAGGAATGCCTGCACCTTTACTCTTACTTAGTAGAGGGAGGCCTGCTTGAGAAAAGCCTATAGGTAGTAAAGATATAGGATTCAGCAGGTCCCCAAGCCCAGGTAAGGTTCCTCTTGGACAGGAAAAAAGAGGTGGGGGGAAGTGATGGGTCGGGCTAAAACACAGGGAATTCCATGGTGGCTCCAAGATCCCAAAAATTAGCAGTGGAAGAGGTGAATAAGCATGTGTCAAATGAGCCTCCTTTGAAGAGGCTTATTAACCCAGAAAGTTTTGAATTCCCTTGGAGTCAAAGCTGAGCATTTCACTCCAATAGAATACCAATCATGAGATCTATGATTAGGTGTGGAGGTAAGGTCTGCTGCACTCTGGCATCAGGGCGTGATAATGGGGAAAGCCGAGGAGACTGGCCATTTATTTCAGCAGACCTCAAATCTGGTAGGACTTTAGACTGACCTGGGAACCCGTGGCTATGACCTCACACAGCAAGCTAGAAGACTGGTGATCTGAGGCTAAAATGCAGGCTGAGGCCTAAACCTCCAGCCCTGGCCCTGAACACTCCAGGGTCATGGGACTGTGCTCAGCCAGGCTTCACTTAGATCCAGTAGAGCTAGGCCTCCTACAGGTGAGTGCTTCAGGGGTCTATGAGCTGTGTCTTTGGTCCCATCAGATCTTCCAGAGGTCTCACTCGGGTCAGAGGGGAAAGCCCTTCTCTGGCTGAGCTCCAGGGTTTCCAGCTCTACCCTTGCCCTGGCCCCCAGGGATTAGGATTCAGGAAGCCCCAGCGAGGTAGCCTGGGGTATCCAGGTTCTCCCTCTGACTCAACAGGCCTGCCACAGCAGCATCCAACTACACTACCTGCTTCTTTTCTCAGGACGCTTCCACCCACCCCTCACCCCATTCAGGGATGCAGCAAGTAGCAAGAAGCTAGGCTGGGTGTTGGGTGGAACAGAGGTCTAATCGTGGCTCACCTGCTTCCTGAACTGTGTGACACATGGCAACTGACTCAAGTTTTTAGTCCTAGGTTTATTTTTTGTCCATTGGGGATATAGACGGTACTTAACCTCATAGAGTTTTAGAGATCCGTGAGGGGCATTATTGTGCCCCCCACCAACTTCCCAGAAGGGAGGAAAATCCACTGTCAGTAATGCAATAAAACTGTCAAATCTGTGGGAAGTCATCTATCTAAACTGTACAACTCATCTTGGAATGCTATTTTTTTGGTCATTCTCTGCAACAGGATAAAAATTCTCTTTATCCCTTAAGATGGGGGGGGGGAGGAAAACCCAGAATTGCCACTTTCAAGTAATTTTCAGTTCTTCAGCCACAATATTTTAACCATGCTAGCTAGCCTCAAGAAGAGTCAAGAAATCTCATGTTCGGGTTTACAGCACAACCTGCATTCATCTATGCGTTTATGCAACAAACATTTGCTGAGTACCTACTAAGTCAAGCAGTGCTAGGTGCTGAGAATCACAGATGAATAAACTGAGAGCCTATAGACTGGTTAGAGTCTAGAGACGGGGAGGCAGACACGGAACACGGAGGGCTTGACGTGCCATATTCAGGAACTGGAACTGCTACCTTGTCCTCTAGGTGGCAGGGAGACTTTCAGGGTTTTAAACAAGGAAGTGACAGGCTGTCAGGTTTGTGTTTTCATTATGTCACTCTGGCAGTAGTATAGAAACTAGATTTGAAAGGGCCACGACTGGAAGCAGGAGGTGGTTACCTTAATCTAGGTGACAATGTATGAAGGCCTGGTAAGAAGCAGTAGGGATGGAGTGGAGAGGAGAGATCCAGGGACTGCTTGAGAGTGAAACTTGCAGCGTAGTGTGACTAACTGGGCATGGCGAGAGAGGGACAGCAGAGTTGGCAGTGATCACTCCAATTTAGAAAAACTTTACAAACATTTTGGATAAATGAAAATATAGAAAGAAAAATATGACCAAACATCCATCTACCCACCACCCAGCTTAAGGAATAAAATATGACAGATAACTTTGAACCTGCCTGTACCTCTCCCCTGTCTTCCTCCTTGGCCCTCCCCCCACCCCAAGAAGAAACCCCTATATTAAATCGACGTTTCCCAGTTCCATGAATTTCTACCACATAGACATTAACTGCTAAGCAATATACACGGATAGCATTGTTCTGCATGTTTCCATATTTTTCTGTAACATGCTGTTTTCTCTCACTGTTGTGTGTGAGATACAGCCATAATGGTACTGATAGCTCCGGTTCACTTATTTTCATTGCTGAATAGCAGTCCATTGTATGAATATCCTTCTCCATCTTACTGGTGATGACCATGAGACGGTTTCTAAATTTTTGGTTAATAAATACAATGCTGCCAAGAACACTCTCATACATGTCTCACTGTGCGCAGGTCTCTAGACTGGGTACCTAGGAGTGGAAGTGCTGTAGTCAGCAGTGAGTGCATCTGTCTCCTGCACACTAATCCATATTGTCCAAAGGGGTCAGACCACCTTGCGCTCCAACCAGCGATGCATGTGATGTGCCCATTGCTGTAGCTCCCCACCAGCCTTTGGGGTGATCCGTCTTTTTATTCCCTGTGGCTCCAGTGCATGGAGTGCTATCTCATCGTGGCTTAAGTAAGCAATTCTCCGACTACTGATAAGATGATGCCCTTCCTGTGTAATTTTTTTGGTACATGTATGCTTACTCTTTTGTAAAATGCCTCGTCAAGGCTTCCTAATGCTAATAGGCGCTTGAGGCCATAGGATCCCTTGTAAATGGCCCTCGTCCGTCACCATTACTGGAACTGTTTCACACAGTCAGTTTGCTTTTATGTACCTATGTACATAAAATGGAAAATTACCAGCGATTTCCTCTCGGAATGTTTTTCTTCTGCCATTTGTCCCGTATCTCCTTCACAAACACCCACGAGATGCACTTCTTACATTTCCGTTCCAGGTTTTATGTCTCTTCACCTTTCTTTTACCTTTCCTTCCTCTTTATCTCTCTGGGAGACATTCTCCATAATTTCTTTTGTCTTTCTTCCCACACGCTAATTCTCTATTCTGGTGCGTCAGATTGGTTCTTTCAAAATTACAAGAACCTTTTCTTCCAGTGGTTCTGTTTTTCACTTTCAGAAATTTCACTTGACTCTTTGTGAGATTTGGTTGTTTCTTCCCTAGGATTGCTGATATCCTCTCCTTTACTTAAACATGTTGAACACTTTTAAAATAGTTTGCACCTGGGAATAAGTCTTTGGAGGTGTACATGTTTAGGTTTTTTGAATTATGAGCATGTTAAGGAGGACTTATCTGTGGGAACCAACCCAAAGCCTCTGTTAAGGGTGGGCTCGTCCAGAAAGATTTGACTTGCATTTGCCCCACATCTGGGATTCTGCCAGAATTCATTGAGCCATACTGATCATGTTTGTTGTAACTCCAAAGCCACATGTGGGCAGGATTGTGATTTCAGATTCTCAAAGGAGCCTCCCCACACCTCAGCCAAACCCAAGGCCAAGAGATACATGCTTCCTTGTCATCTCCCTGTCCCTGTAGTAAAAAAAAGGGGGTGCAGTTTTTCACTGAGGGCCTTATTCAACAAGCATCAGGGACTGATAAAGAAGTCTCAGTTGTCTATTAATCTCTGGCTCTTTTCCAGCTCATCCAAGTATTTAAAATGAGGCTTATAATCATCTTTCTCAAATATCTGTGTTCATTTGGAATGGGAGTTTTTCACTATTCTATTCCAAATAGTGTCCGAATAAAAAGCGTTAGAGACCCTTAAGCATGTAATTCAGACCAGGCCCACTCAGTAGTAGTCAGATAATGTCTAAGCTACTCTGCAAGGTTTGAGACAACTTGCATTTCCATGCCTGCTGCCTTGGAGGGGCTGGTCAGAGGGTTGGCTCAGCTGGGCCTCTGTCCCACTCCAGAGAGTCAGTCTCAGAGCCTCTCCATATTGTATTTCCAGCAGGATAAGCACACTTTCTGTATGGCAGGTCAGAGCCTTTAAGAAACAAAGCAGAAGGCACCTATCTTCTTAAAGATTAGATCCATGATTCGCACAACATCACTTCCACCGTGTTTCATTAGCCACAGCAATCACACACCTCCCCAGAGTCAAGAGCGGCAAGGCAGGGCAGGGGTGGTGTGGGCGGTGTGGGGGGAGACAGGACCTCTCAGTGGAAAGTGTCGAGGACTGAGCAGCCTTCCTGAACCTGACACATAGTGTCATGCAACACACATTTCTTGAGATGCTGCTGGGTGCCACACACTGGGCACGCCAATACAACAAAGCCTTTGGCTCCCTGATCCAGAGTGGTGAACTCTGGAATTCTTTCCCACCTCTCTTGCCCCTAGTAGAGTGACCTGGCCCACGTAGCAGATCCCTCCAATCCAAGAAAGAGACCTCACCCCATTTGGGAGTCCCCTAAATCCTGACACTTGAATTGTAATCCGCCGCTCTCCACATGCCTATGAAAGCCCATATCCAGAGAGTCATAAATAGGGCAGGTTTGAAGGCACAGAGAAATTCTAGGGAGAGGAGAGGGGAAGCACATGCAGTCCCATACATAAGCTACCCCAACCTTTTGGAGTTTGTTCAAGGGAAGCACTTGCTTTCACATCTTGATTGGACTCAATTACACAATGGAGATGGAGGTGGGTGAAGTAATCAGCGCTGCATTTCATTTTGGACTTATGTATTTCCTGTCAAGCAGGTTAATCCAGAGAAGAATGGTTTCTGTGAGCCTCAGATAGGCTCAAACATTTAAAGGCTTTTAACACTCTGATGGGCCAGCAACCGGAGTGAGATTCAAGAGATCAGCCAGGCTCCTGGTGTCAGATGTAGGTCAGTTGCTATGTGATCTTGGGTAAGACCATTTGCTTTTCTGGAAAGACCTCACTTGGGCAATAGCTCTGAATTCCTAGAAGGGATAAAATTCACTAAGCCAGTCCAGTTATTTTAACGAGTGCAATAACTATGCATACTGTTCATTCCTAAAACAAAAATTCCCAGTTGTAGATGACAAAATACCTGGTCAAGCATCAAGTCCACACATAGTCCTATGGTCCCTGCCTAAATACAACCCCTGAGGACTGCTCACCGTTTCTTCTTGTGGTAAGATCTTAGAAACAGAGGTAGTTAAATTATGGACAGGTTTCACGATTATCATGTTCAGAAGAATCATGTGTTACAGAAGAAGCTGTGAGGGACAAGGCTGACCATGTCACCACCCTCTGAGGGTTGCTCGACAGCATGGCAAAGACTGAATTGATGACCATGTAGAGATGAGGCCTACTGCTCTCCTATCCCACGGATGTCCTCATGGATTGACCAAAACCCACCTGTGATCCTAGATTTGTTTTTGAAGTACCTCATAGTAAGAAGAAAAAGTAGGTGGCCACTTTTCCAAGCTTTCTCCTCCCCTCCCATCACTCATTCTGCTCTTATCTAGGAGTCACAGGCCATGAGCAAAGATGAGGAAGATTATGATGAGTCCAGAATCAGGACCAATCACATTTTATTGGACTAGGTCTGGCTAACTGGGTTTTCATCTTGCCACGTCAATGTGCTGGTATTTAGGGAGGGTCATACACTTGAGGTTAAAAAAAAAAATTCAACTTCAGACAGCTTGAAGAAAAAGATGGGGAGGTGTAGATCACCTTATGTGTCTTAATTCATTACTATTGTTTTCTTAATTTGATGGAGAAGACAGGAGACATCTCTACCCTAGTCTTGGAAACACGGCTTTAAATCACTGTAATTACAAGTAAACAAAGGATAATAATTTAAAAAGCTAGTAACAGGCAAAGAAACACACCAATTTACTCTTCAGTCTCCAAGGATGAACACCAGGGAGTCTATTATGGGCTCATCCTGGGGTTCACCTACTCAAACTTTGGGTCAGTGGCTACAGGGAAGGAGCTGCAGGTTGTTCGTTAGCTCACAGGAGAGTGGGATTTGGCTGCTCTCAGTGGAAGCTGACATCATTGTAATGATGCATAACTGCAGGTCATGAAAGTCTACCTTTCAAAAACAAAGGATAATAGCCTGGAAAGAAAAGAATCAGAGAAGTATGAACCAGGTATAGCAGTAACTTCAGTTTCTAGGGAGATTGAAGTAGGTATTGTTGTTTTTATCATTTTAATTTAGCTACTTCTGTACTGTGTTTGTATCCTCAGTCATGTACTTAGATGAATTCCTTAATAGGTGACATGTTGATAAAAGTGTGTGTGGGGTATGTTTGTTTTATTAATGCCATTTCCCCCATTTTCATGCTTGTAATTTGTCAGTTACAACAGTAAAGACATTTTCCTCAGTTTGTCTTCTCAGTAAAATATGTCATTAGATTATAATTGCTCATTTAGACCCTTTTGTCCCCACTCAGCCACTGAGTCAATAATCAGATGTACTCACTCCTTCCGGGCTTCGACATCCAACTCCCTTTCTCTTCTTTCCCCTCTAGATTCCAGGCGTGTCAGTCACACTTACACTTCAGGTTTTCATCCCATGGCCCAATTATGATCCATTGTTTAGCTGTTTCACCAACCATCCTATTTGCTTTCCGAATTTACAAATACAAAACACAATAAAAGATATCCTAATGGATTAGATTTCCTAACATGACTTCTCACCCGTTACGATACCTATGAGACCAATATGCAAGAAAAACTCTGGGAGGAAAAGTGTGCATGTGATATAGAGAAACGCTGGCATTTCGAAGAAGAATTAATTTGCATGATAGAAATTAAGAGATTAAGAGAAATGCATTTTGTTCTAACTGCTCCACAGGTCTTAGTCTGAAAAGGTACATAGGTCTGAAAAGAGCCTTTGCTCTCCATACTTTTTGTTTCAGACCTGTAAGATTATCTCAAGACACCACCTAAAAGGATTTACTTGCAGTTGATTTCATGGTAGATTTTCTCGGTTTCCTAAGGCAGCACACCCCCCCTTTTTTTTTTCTTTAATTTAATTTTATTTTTTCAGTGTTCCAAAACTCCTTGTTTGTGCACCACACCCAGTGCTCCATGCAATACCTGCCTTCCTTAATACCCAGCACCAGGCTCACACAACCCTCTACCCCCTCCCCTCCAAAACCCTCAGTTTGTTTACCAGAGTCCACAGTCTCTCAAGGTTCATCTCCCCCTCCAATTTCCCCCAACTCACTTCTCCTCTCCTTCTCCCAAGGTCCTCCATGTTATTCCTTATGCTCCACAAGTAAGTGAAACCATATGATAATTGACTCCCTCTGCTTGACTTGTTTCACTCAGTGTAATCTCCTCCAGTCCCTTCCATGTTGATACAAAAGTTGGGTAATCATCCTTTCTGATGGAGGCCTAATACTCCATAATGTATATGGAGCATATCTTCTTTATCCATTCGTCAGCACACTCTGTTAAAAAAATCTTCTCAGAAGGTTTTTCTAATACTCCAGAATAATAACAAGTACTAATTCTGAATGGGGAGGGGGTCCTTTGTCCTGTATCTTAACTCTAGTGTTCCAATGGAGTGCTCTGGAGGTACTGGCTCGTCAGAGTTTTTTACATTTAACCCAACAGTTCAGGGAATCTCTTGGATATTCTGCACTGTCCCCCATTCCTTCTCTTAAGCAAGTGGGGCTCTACAAAAGGTGAAATCAGCTGTGAGTGCAATATCTCCCGGCAGGGCCCCATTGCTCTTCTGCTGGGTTCCAGAAAAGTTTTATCTTTGGTAGTTCATCCATCTTGTATCTTGTGTGACTGAGAATGAGATTCCTTACAGGTTACTAGATCCCACCCCACTCCCCCCAAAAAAGATTTTCCACGTTTTTTTTAAAAAAGGCAAAGGAACACTTAATAATATCGACCTAACACTGGGATTTAAAACACACCATATTTAATTTCAGATGATTGAAATCACAGTGTATGTTCTCTCCCACAGGGATAAGAATCTAGAAATCAATTGTTTATAAGGCAACTGGAAAATATCCAACTGCTTTGATGTTAAGTAATGAGTGTACAGCAAAACAAATAAAAATCCATAGAACTAGAAAAAAAAGATGAAAATAAGAAAATATTGCCTAACAATAATAATTTTTAAAAAGATTCATCTTAGTTCTATTTATTGGTCACCATTGTTTTCTTAATTTTTTTGGAATGGGCAAGAGATTTGTCCGTTAACAGGTCCAGATTCATATTCTTAATCACCATGATTGCAAGCAATCAAGCAACCAGCTGCACGCAAAGAATCACACACTATTTCTCTCCAATCTCCATGCTGAAAGTGACTAGGAGGTTTGTGTTTTTTTCACACCCTCCCACACCTTGAGTCAGTGGATCTAGTCAGGGGCTATAGGTCTTCCACTGGCTGAGCCAGTGGGGACTGAGGCATTGGCTACTCTCTCAATTAGAGTATAGAATTACCCGTGCCTAATTGCAGGTCACAAAGGTTTTTGTCTTAAAAAAGATTTAGGCAGGAAGAGAGAAATATCAGAAAAAACTGAGTGACCTCAGAGAGTAATTTCAGATACCAAGGAGTTTAAATGTGAATTGCTTCCTGAGTATGGCATTTAGCTGTTTCTGTAAACTGTGTGTCCTCATTTATATGTGCATGTGAATTATAAATAAAGGATAGGTTGCAAATGGGATATGGTTGACTATCAGTGGTTCTGGTCTATCTGTTGTCATATCACATATAAAGAAACTCTGGATGAGGGCGAGTGTTAAGATGGCAGAAGAGTAGGGGGACCCTAAGCTTGTCTCATCCCTCGAACAGAGCTAGATAATATCAGGTCATTCTGAACATCCAAGAAATGAATCTCAGTCCTGAAAGAACCAAATCTACAAGTCTACACATAGAAAAGCAACCACCTTTTGGGAGGTAGGAGGTGCAGAGAGTTGAACTAGGGGAGATATGGTCGTGCATATGGCAGTGGAGAGGGAGCCTACTTACGGAGGCTACTGCAAAGAATCATTAACAGTGGAGTGCAGGATCTGAACTTTTAGAAGTCTGCCACCACAAAGGTCATCTGGCTTGAAGGTGCTCAGGTGGTAAAGTCGGGGAGGAGTCCCGGGAGTCACAGGAAAGTCCAAGGATGCCCTGGGACCCAAGAAGAATGGGGGGGGGGGTGCCATCCTGCTGCACTATTCCCAGCCCTAAGAGCAGAGAAGCCAACTGGGAGCCCTGGGTCTTGGTGCTACCTTTCTGCTCTCTTTCGCCATAAACTGTGAACCGCCAAGCAGTCATGCAACTGCTTTCCTGGGACTGACCAGCACATGGCAAAAGTGTAGGAAAACCGTCCCCTGGACAAATAGCGTGGGTCTGTGCCACCGGACTCCCCCAAACTTGGAGTTTTGAAACTCAGTCACATGCTTGAGATAAAAAAGCTTGGACATAGGCAGGGCAAACCCAGGGTTCAGACAGAACCTGGTGACATGAGTAGGGCGATAGATTGTTCTTCTGTGAGGGCTCCCTGAAGAGTGAAGGGCCTGAACCTTCAACTTCGGGGCTAGAGAGCAGGGCGCCATTATGTTCATTCCGATTCCGCCCATCAGCGCCGAAAGCCTGCAGGGAACAAGACGGCACCACCTAGTGGAGGCTGGAGCTGCTTACACCAAGTCCGGGCCCCCTGTGCCCTAGAGGTGCATGTCCACTGAAACAAGTCCCCTGAGAACCAGCACAGCAAGCTCTGCCCCCAGAAGACCAGCGCAAACAACTCAATGGCACCAAGTCTACTGATCACAGAGTGCTACAAAGCTTCAGCTCTAGGGCAAACAGGATCTAGCTTCCTTTTCACTTTTATTCTTTTTTTAAAAATTACTTTTCCTTTCTATTCTTTTTAAAATTCCCTTATTAATTTTTTATTTTTATTTTTATTTTTTATAGGCATCATTATTTATTTTGGGCAGGGAGGGACAGAGGAAATGGGAGAGAATCCTCAATTGGAGTCCATGCTGAGCATGGAGCCTGCCTCGGGGCTCAATCCCAGGACCACAAGATCATGACCTGAGCCCAAACCAACAGCCAGATGCTTAAGTGCCTGAGCCACCCAGGTGCCCTATTATTAATTTTTTAAAACAATTTTTAGACATATGCATTTGGTTTATTTTCAGTATTGTTTTCTTTTCTTCTTTTATCTTTTATTTTGGGATCTAGATTCTTTTAACAAGAAGACCAAAAATCACCCAGGATCTAGTTTTTTTAGGGGTGGGGATGTTTTTTTTTTTCTTTTTTCGTTTTTGTTTGTTTGTTTGTTTCCTTGGGTTTTGTGGTTTTTTGGGGGGGGGTCATTTTTTTCCCCTTTCATTTCATTTCTGGACAACATGGTGAGACAGAGAAATTCACCCCAAAGGAAGAACAGGAAGTAGGACTCACTGGCAAGGATTTAATCAATACAGATATAAATAAGATGTATGAACTAGAATTGAAAACAGCGATGATCAGGATACTAGCTGGGCTTGAGAAACTCATAGAAGACACTAGAGAATCCCTTACTACAGAGATAAAAGAACTAAAGTCTAGTCAGACTAAATTAAAGATGTTATAACTGAGATGCAATCTGATATGGAGGCCATTGAAATGAGGATGGACAGAACCAAGGAACGATTCAGTGATATAAATGATAAAATTATGGAAAATAATGAAGCTGAAAAGAAGAGGGAAAGAAAGGTAATGGACTACGCAGGTAGACTTAGGGAACGTAGCAACTTATTAAAATGTAATCACATTCATGGCATAGGAGTCCCAGAAGATGAAGAGAGAGAGAAGGGGGCATAAGGTGTAGTTGAACAATTGGAGGTGAAAACTTCTCTCACCTGGAGAGGAACACAGGCATCAAAATCCAAGAAGCAGAGAGAATTCCCTTTAAATTCAGCAGAAGCCAACCATTGCCAAGGCGTGGCATAGTCAAATTCACAAAATATGCAGACAAGGAAAGAATCCCGAAAACAGAAAAGAAAAAAAAAGTACTTCACCTACAGGGGAAGACAGATCAGGTTCACATCAGATCAGTCCACAGAAACATGGCAGGAGGGCAGAAGCAAGTGACGGGAAATAGTCAACTAGTCAACATGCTGAATGTGGAAACCATGCAGCCAAGAATTCTTTATCTAGCAAGGCTGTCATTCAGAACAGAAAGAGAAAGAGTTTCCCAAACAAGAACTAAAGGAGCTCATGACCACTAAACCATCCCTGCAAGAAATTTTAAGGGGGATTCTCCGAGTGGAGAAAAAGAGACCAAAAGCAGCAAAGACTAGAGCATCCCCAAGAACATCACCAGATACACCAACTCTACAGGTAACACAATGGCACTAAATTCATATCTTTCAATAATCATTCTGAATATAAAGGAAATACATCCTCCAATCAAAAGACATAGGGTATCAGAATGAATAAAGAAACAAGATCCATCTATCTGCTGCTCACAAGAGAGAAATTTTAGGCTTAAAGACACCTACAGACTGTGAGGGGGATGGAGAACCATCTCTCAGGCTAATGGACAAAAGAAAGCCAGAGTAGCCATACTTACGTCAGACAAACTATTTTAAAACAAAGATTTTAAAACAAAGAGTGTAACAAGAGAAGAAGAAGGGCATTCTACCCCAGTTAAGGGTTCGGTCCATCACGAAGCTCTAACAATGGCAAATACTTACACCCCTAACTTGGGAGCACCAAATATATAAATCAATTAATAATAAACAGAGAGAAACTCATTGATAACAATACAATAATAGTAAGGGACTTTAACACCCCGCTTATAGCAATGGACAGACCGTTATCTAAGCAGAAAATCAACAAGAGACATATTCAGAACATTTCATCCTAATGCACCAGAATACACATTGTTTTTGAGAGCACAAGGAACATTCTCCAGAAATAGATCACATACTGGGTCACAAACCAGCCCTCAACAAGTACAAAAAGATCGAGACCATACCGGGCATATTTTCAGACCCCAACACCAAGAAACTTGACGTCAACCACAAAGAAACAAAACAAAACAAAACACCCTCAAATACATGGAGGTTAAAGAACATCTTACTAAAGAATGAATGGGTTTACCAGGAAATTAAAGAAAAAATACAAAAAATATGTGGAAGCAAATGAAAATGAATACATGACAGTCCAAAACTTTTGGGATGCAGCAAAGGCAGTCCTAACGGGGAAGTATAATCTAATACAAGACTAACTCAAGAACCAAAAAAGTCTCAAACACACAACTTAACCTTATGCCTAAAGTAGCCAGAAAGGGAGCAGCAAATAAAATCTAAAGCCAACAGAAGAAAGGAACTAATAAAAATTAGAGCAGAAATGAAATAGAAACAAACAAACAAAAAATTGAGTAGGACATACTAAGAAATCTTGAGCTACTTCTTCAAAAGAAGTAGTAAGATTGATAAACCCTTGGCCAGATTTATCAAAAACAAAAGAGAAAAGACCCAAATAGATCAAATCATGAATGAAAGAGGAAGAATCACAACCAATACCACAGAAATACAAACTATTATATGTTAAGAGACTACTATGAGAAATTAAATGCCAACAAACTGGGCAACCTGGAAGAAATTAACAAATTCCTAGAAACCTACAAACTACCAAAACTGAAACAGGAATAAATAGGAAACTTGCACAGACCCATAAACATTAAAAAAAAATTGTATCAGTAATCAAAAATATCCCAACAAGCAGAAGTCCTGGGCAAGATGTCTTCCCAGGGGAATTCTACCATACATTTAAAGAAGAGTTAATTGCACCCCAATGTTTATAGCAGCAATGTCCACAATAACCAAATTGTGGAAAGAGCCTAGATGTCCATCAACAGATGAATGGATAAAGTAGATGTGGGATAGATAGATAGAGAGATAGATAGATAGATAGGAATACTACTCACCCATCTGAAAAGATGGAAACTTAGCATTTACATTGACATGGATGGAACTGGAGAGTATTATGCTGAGTGAAAGAAGTCAATCAGAGAATTATCATATGAGTTCACTTCTATGTGCGATATGAGAAACAGCACAGAGGACCATTGGGGAAAAGAGGGAAAACTGAAGGCAAAGTCATCAGAGAGGGAGAAAAACCATGAGAGGCTCTTAACTATAGGAAACAAACTGAGCGTTACTGGAGGGGAGGTGTGGGGATGGGGCAATTGGGTGATGGGCATTAAGGAGGACATGTGATGTGATGAGCCCTGGATGCTATATGCCACTGATAAATTACTGAACACTAAATCTGAAACTAATGATGTACCATAACTTGGCTAATTGAATTTCAATTAAAAAAATAAAATAAAGAAGTGTTAATACCCATTCTTCTCAAATTGTTCCAAAAAAAATAGAAATGGAAGGAAAACTTCCAAACTCATTCTACGAATCCAGCATTACTTTGATTATAAAGCCAATGCCCCAACTAAAAAGGAGAATTACAGGCTAATATCCCTGATGTACAAGAGTGCAAATATTCTCAATAAAATAGTAGCAAATTGAATTCAACTATACATTAGAAGAATTATTCACCACGATCAAGTGGGATTTATTCCTGGGCTGCCGGTTTGGTGGTTCAATATTCGCCAATCAGTCAACGTGATACACCGCATTAATAAAAGAAAGGGTAAGAGTCATACGATCCTGTCCTTAGATGCAGAAAAACCACGTGACAAAAGACAGCATCCTTTCTTGATAAAAACCATCAATAAAGTAGGGATAGATGGAACACACCTCAACATTGGTAAAGACCATATACAAATGACCCACAGTTAATATCATCCTCAATGGGGAAAAACTGAGAGCCTTTCCCCTATGGTCAAGAATAAGACAGGGATTTCCACTCTCACCATTACTATTAAAGACAGTACTGGAAAGGGACCTGGGTGGCTCAGTCGGTTAAGCATCTGCCTTTGGCTCAGATCCCAGGGTCCTGGGATCAAGCCCCATGTCAGGCTCCCTGACCAGTGGGGATTCTGCTTCTTCCTCTGTCCCTCCCCAACTCGTACTCTCTTGCTCTTTCTCATATAAATAAATAACATCTTAAACACAAAGAAAAATCATAGTACTGGAAGTCTTAGCCTCAGCTAGCAGCTAGCAGAAAGAAATAAAAGGCATCCAAATTGGCAAGGAAGAAGTCAAAATTTCACTATTTGCAGACAATATGATACTCTGTGTAGAAAATCCAAAACTCCACCATAAAGGTTGTTAGAACTCATACATGAATTCAGCAAAGTCACAGGATATAAAATAAATGTACAGAAATCTGTTGCATTTCTATGCACCAATAGCAAAGCAGCAGAAAAAGAAATCAAGGAATCGATCTCATTTACAACTGCACCAAAACCAATAAGATACCCACAATTAAACCTGACCAAAGAGGTAAAAGAACTGTACTCTGAAAACTACAGATCACTTAGAAAGAAACTGAAGAGGACGCAAAGAAATGGAGAAACAGTCCAAGCTCAGGGACAGAGAGAACAAACATTGTTAAAATGTCTATCCTACCCAAAGCAGTCTACATGTTTAGTGCAATCCCTTATCAAAATACCACCAGCATCTTCCACAGAGCTAGAACAAACAGTCTTAAAATTTGTATGGAACCACAACCAAGACCCTGAAGTGCCAAAGAAATCCTGGGGAAGAAAAGCAAAACTGGAGTCATCATCACAATTCCAGATTTCAAACTACATTACAAATCTGTAGTGATCAAGACAGTATGGTACTGGCACAAAAACAGACAGGTAGATCAATGGAATAGAAGAGAAAACCTAGAAAAGGAACCGCAACTGTATCTTTGGCAAAGCAGGAAAGAATATCCAATGAGAAAAAGACAGTCTCTTCAACACATGGTGTTGGGAAAAATGGACAGCAACATGCAGAGGAATGAAACTAGACTGCTTTCTTAGACCATACACAAAAAGAAATTCAAAATGGGTGAATGACCTAAATGTGAGACAGGAAGCCATCAAAATCCTAGAGGAGAACATAGGCAGAATCCTCTCTAACCTCAGCCATAGCAACTTCTTACTAGACATGTCCCTGGAGCCAAGGGAAACAAAAGCAAAAATGGACTATTGGGACATCATCAAGATAAAAAGCTTCTGCTCAGCCAAGAAAGCAATCAACAAAACTATAAGGCTGCCTGTGAATGGGAGAACATATTTGCAAACAACATATCTGGTAAAAGGTTAGAGTCCGGGGCACCTGGGTGGTTCAGTGGGTTAAGCCTCTGCCTTCAGCTCAGGTCATGATCTCGGGGTCCTGGGATTGAGCCCCGCATGGGGCTCTCTGCTCAGCAGGGAACCTGCTTCCCCTTCTCTCTCTGCCTGCCTCTCTGCCTACTTGTGATCTCTTGCTCTGTATCAAATGGATAAATAAAATCTTTAAAAAAAGGTTAGAATCCAAAATCAATAAAGAACTTATCAAACTCAACACCCCCCAGGAAAAAAAAAAATCCAGTTAAGATATGGGCAGAAGACATGAATAGAAACTTCCAAAGAAGACATCCAGAAGGCTAACAAACATATGAAAAGATGCTCAACATCACTCACCATCAGGGAAATACAAATCAAAGCCACCATGAGATACCTCCTCACCTCTGTTAGAATGGCTAAAATTAATAAGACAGGAAACAGCAGATGTTGACGAGGATGTGGAGAAAGGGGAACCCTCTTACACTGTAGGTGGGAATGCAAACTGGTGTAGCCACTCTGGAAAACAGTATGGAGTTTCCTCAAGAATTTAAAAATAGGACCACCCTATGATCCAGCAGTTGTATACTAGGTATTTACCTACAGGGCACAAAAATGCAGATTCAAAGGGGGTACACGCACCCGTGTTTATAGCAGCATTATAAACAATATCCAAACTATGGAGAGAACCCAGATGTCCATTGACTGATGAATGGGTAAAAAAAGAGGTTACACACACACACACACACACACACACACACACACACACATGCACACACAATGGACAATTATTCAGTCAGCAAAAAAAATGAAATCTTGCCATTTGCAATGACATGGATGGAGCCAGAGTGTATTATGCTAAGTGAAATAAGTCAGAGAAAGACAAATAGCGTATGATCTCACTCCTGTGGAATTTAAGAAAAACAGATGAACATATGGGAAGAGGGATACGAAAAAAAGGAGAGAGGGAAACAAATCATAAGAGACTCCTAAGGATACAGAACAAACTGAGGGTCAATGGAGGGAGGTGGGTGGGAGATGGGCTAGATGGGTGATGGGTATTAAAGAGGGTACTTCTTGTGAATAGCACTGGGTGTTGTATATTAGTGATGAATCACTGAATTCTACTCCAAAAACCAATATCACACCATATGTTCAGTAAACCAAAATTTAAATTAAAAAGAAAGAAAAAAGAAAGAGAGAGTGAGGGAGGGAGGGAGGGAGAGAGGGAAGGAGGAAGCCAGGAAGGACGGGAAAGAAAGAAACAAAGAAAGAAAGAAAGGAAGGAAGGAAGGAAAGAAGGAACGAACGAACGAATGAACGAAGGAAAGAAAGAAGAAAGAAAGAAATTAATTCTGTGTGATTTCACTACATGTTCATGGACGAATGAGAGTGGGAAGGGTTTTAAAAATGTATTAGAGTGGGAGATGAACCATGAGAGACTGGACTCTGAGAAACAAACTGAGGGTTTTGGAGGGGAGAGGGTGGGGGGTTGGGAGAACCTGGTGGTGGGTATTAAGGAGGGCACATATTGCATGGAGCACTGGGTGTGGTGCATAAACAATTAATCTTGGAATACTGAGAAATAAAACAACATTTAAAAATGTATTAGAAAAACATATTTGACCTTATAGATAACTGTAAAGGTGGATCTAGTAATGCAACTGACAGGAATAACACTTAGGCGGGCAAATGAATGCAGTATAGTTAAAGTAAATCGATGATTTTGCTGGGAGTATACTGCACTGAAGACATACAATAAAGTAGGTTTGATACATTTGGTAATGTTTCATAAATGGTAAAAGTGTTTTAAGATTGGCCAGAATGGCACAGGTCCAAACGCTCGAGTAGGTTGGACAGTCTTGAGAGTTACGGGTCTTTTTGTGCCAAGTAAGGTGGCTCTGAAAAGAGCCTTTGGTTTGCAAGGTGGTGAGGCGGTCCTGAGGTAGATCACTGGCAGAAGGTGTACCTGAGGATGGCTTTGGTGGCCTCGGACGCGGCGTGCTTGCCAATCTCCCCGGGCAGCAGCAGGCGCACGGCTGTCTGGATCTCCCTGGAGGTGATGGTGGAGCGCTGGGTGGAGCGGGCCAGGCGAGAGGCCTCGTCGGCGATGCACTCAAAGATGTCCATGATGAACGAATCCAAGACACTCACCCTTCTTCGAGAGGCTCAGACCCTCGTGAACCTGCTTCAGAACCCTGGGGAAGTAGTAGGTGGCGAAACTGTTGTGGGAGCAGCAGTGGCGGTGGCGGCGGCATTGGTCCCTTGACAGCTTCTGCTTCAGGCTCTTCGGGTTGGCTTCTGTGGCTCCTCCATGCCCAGGCTTTCCTCCCGAGAGGTCTCACAGCCTGGCTCCGACATGTAGGGCTCACCTTTCCCATGCTTCAGAAAAAAAGGACAATGGCGGCTGCAGAGGAGCGCTGGCCCATTTATAGTCGCTGCATTTCCTGACGTCACGGGCAACCTCCATACCTGATTGGACCAAATGCAAGGCAGGAAAGCGGGCTCTATGCCAGGCCGAGTCACCTGCGATTGCATACCCTTGAGCCTGACATCACATTGCATAATCAGAGTGGGAATCCAGTGCCCTCTAAACTTCTTGGGACCTTGGTCTTACCTGAAGCTTTTCAATATGAAAAAACAACAGATCTTGGAGGAGTGGTATCTTTAATGGAATAGTTTTTATTCCACATCATTACCCTATTTCTGATAAGCAGTAAGTGCCATTGTTTCAGGATGTGCTAGAAGTTTGTTACTCTGGAATCAATGTTTTGGCCTCCTCTTACAGTCAATGTAAAATGGAGATGATAAAAGCTCATGAGCATATGGAGAGAGAGAGGAAAAAAAATAAGGACTGGGTGACTTATCTATTAAATTTGTTATTGGAGCTAGTACTCTTGAGCATCTTCACTTTCTATTCAATTTCTCCTCCTCCTCCTCCTCCTCCTCCTCCTCCTCCTCCTCCTCCTTCTCCTCCTCTTCCTCTTTTTCTCCTTCTTTTTTGTAAAGAGAGGGAGGGGAGGAGGAGCAGAGGAAGAGGGGGAGAATCTTGGGCAGCCTCCATGCCCAGCGTTGAACCTGTGAGCGCTCAATCTCATGACCCTGAGATCATGACCTGACCAAAATCAAAAGTCAGAGGCAAAACAGACTGAGCCACCCAGGCACCCCTCTATTCAGTTACTTATTTTGGCAGGTGGGGAGTACCACACAGGAGAGTGTGGCATAAAGGAAATCAGTTTCTTTCCATTTTTTCTACCCAAAGACATTAGATTAAGAGACACCAGTTAGGAGAGGGAGGGATTTAATCTGGTCGGAACTAATGACACCTCTCCTAACAGTTCCTTGTGGCAGTCTTCTGTGAAAGTGCTGAGAGAGGGCCAGCAGGATGGGATAAACCAGAGCTGAATCTTTATTTCCCCGTGTTTTCTGCTCAAAGCTAGAGGTGAGGAGATAAACCTGGGAGGTTATTGGCTATAGATCTGATGAAATGCCTGGTGCCCTGTGAACCCTCAGGTTTGTCCCCAAGAGATAACAGGAGATCCCAGAAATCTCAAACAGGTTTCATGTGTGTTCCTGGCCCCATCCTGGTGGGATAAGATACGTATAGTACCCTGAGTAGAATGGAGAGATGCCCAAGCAGCCAGGAGTCCCCAGTAAGCCCCCATTCTGGCACAGTCACTTGAATACCCTTTTTGCCAAGCAATCAGACACCAGAAATCACAAGTGGTGAAACTGGCACTAACAAATTACGACATGGCTGGACCCAAAGGCTGGTCAAAGATCAGTTTGCTTAACTTTTCAAGGAACTACTATCATTGTTAGACACTCTGTGTATATATATATATATATATATATATATATACACACACACACACACACGTAATGGAATACTATGCAGCCATCAAAAGAAATGAAATCTTGCCACTTGCGACAACGTGGATGGAACTAGAGGGTATTATGCTTAGTGAAATCAATCAGAGAAAGACAATTATCATATGATCTCCCTGATATGAGGAAGTTGAGATGCAACATGGGGAGTTTAGTGGGTAGGAAAAGAATAAATGAAACAAGATGGGATCGGGAGGGAGACAAACCATAAAAGACTCTTAATCTCACAAAACAAACTGAGGGTTGCCAGGGGGAGGTGGGTAGGGAGAGGGTGGTGGGTTATGGACATTGGGGAGGGTATGTGCTATGGTGAGTGCTATGAAGTGTGTAAACCTGGCGATTCACAGACTTGTACCCCTGGGGCTAATAACACACTATATGTTAATAAAAAAATTTAAAAATTAGGGGCGCCTGGGTGGCTCAGTGGGTTAAAGCCTCCGCCTTTGGCTCAGGTTATGATCTCGGGATCCTGGGAACAAGCCCCGCATCAGGCTCTGATCTGATCTTGTGATCTGTCTCTGCCAAAGAAATAAATAAAATCTTTAAAAAAAAATAGAAACAAATAAATAAATAAATATATAGAAATAATAGAAATAAATAAATAGAAATAAATAGGATCTTTAAAAAATTGTATAAAAAATTTAAAAATTAAAAAAAAAAGATGCTGAGTTCCTAAAAAATACCCACACAGTGGAACTACTGAACAAATATAAGTGCTGATGGTTGAAAAAAATAAAATTTACCCCCAATTTTCCAAATATCCACAATAGAGAAAGAAATTTTAAATGGAAAATATTTTAAAATTAAAAGCATATTTTTCAATAATCTCAGAAATGCATGCAAACAACTACTTTGCATGTATTCATGAAAAAATCAATTACAGAAATTGACCCTCCTCAAGAGGAGATAAGAAGCATCAAAGAAATTCAGGCAATCAATGAACTATTGTCCAGATGGCAAAGTTTCCAAGGTTGTTTTCTGCGAGATCTTTAAGGGACAGCAGATGCTATTGTTAATAAAAAGGAACTTGATTATGAAAGGAGTAATATATTGTTTTTATTACTAGAAAAAAAATGATGATTAAAGGAGTGAAGAAACCTTACTAAACAGATTTTTGAACACTCCCATTTGCAAATAAGGATACAAAAGTCACACATGAGATATTAGCAACCAAATCTTTTCTTAGTTTGATGAAAGATGCAAGAGACGTGTCATTTTCTCTGAACTCCTCTCATTAAGTCATCACAATTACAAAGAAGCTAGCAAGCAAACAAAAGCCAGGGAAAGGACCACACCAATTTCTTCCTCTAACTCCACAGGTGATATCCCAGAAATGTTCCTCCTGGGTTGCCCTGGATCATCTTTCCAGCCAGTGGCTGTGGTGCAGTGGTTACACATCCTGCGTTGGCTGAGCCAGTGAAGAGTGGGGTATGAGCTCCTCTCTTTGCACACTCCCATTGTCCAAATGATGCGTACTTGTTAGTATTTAGTTATGGCTTGTGTACTCGGATCATCAAAGTCACTGTAATTATGATTCCCATTGTTTTATGTAGGCACTGTATTATAGTGTATATTGTATATACAATATATGTATATTGTATTATATTGAAATATTGACTAATTCATTCTACTATTATCTTTTTTTTCATCTCAGATCATCTTCCATCTTCCTAAATTACATTCCTGAGACATTGCTTTAATATGGTTTCATTTGTTGGAAACACTATGAGTTATGACTTTTCTCATGTGTCTGTATTTTGGAGTTAAGATCTTAAGGTAGCTGCATTGAGATGTACACTGCATTCAGTGTATAGGGAATTTAATCAGGATTAATAGCTGAGGAAGGGACCAGATTTATATTAATCAACTCTTGTTGATCAGACCTTGGACGTGGTTATTAGGGCAAATCCCGGAGCTCAGGCAAGGCCGCTCTCTGTAGCTGAGGTAATGACTGATAAGGTTAATGACTGAGGACTGCCAGCTGACTGCACTCTAAGCAGCTGAAACAGAGGGTCTGTCTGTCCTTGAGGGAGGTTCCAGGTGGTCAATGTCCCTGCCCATCAAATGATACCCCAGCGCTTGCTTTTGGTGTCCATTTCTTGATGAAAAGAGGGCTGCTGTCATCCTATTTGGTTTTCCGTTTTTAGGCATCATGCCCTTTTGTCTGCTATTATGCTCTCTATGCTTTCATCATAGTTTTACTACAATGTGTTCACATGGCTTCTTGAAACCAGAATGCCATGGCTTCCATGAATTTGGAGAAATTACCAGACATTCTCATTTGACTGTTACTTTTCCAAAATTCACCCAACCTTCTGCTTCTGGAGTGCCTATGAGATGCACATAATAACTATTTACCCCATTCCTTAAACGTCTTTGCCTTGCTTTCATCCTATTTCTCCCCCTATCCTATGAGGAGGTGTTCTGTATTATTTCTTTTACCTGTCTTCCAGCTCACAATGCTCTATCCAGCTATGTCTCAGTTGTTGTGTAAAATGTCTTTAATCTTTTGTTCTAGTGGTTACAATGATCAACCCTAGAAAACTCATTCAGCACTTTTTTGATAATTAGCTATATCTTTTTCATATTTCAAATGTCCTGTCATTTATATAAATGTGTTAAGCAAATTTATTTTTTAAGTTTGGCATTTGGTAATAATTCTCTGAAGGTTTCCATTCCGGTCTCTTATTTGATTTTGCTGAGGGAGGCTTGTGTTTGGATTATGTGCTTGTATGGGGAGACTTTATCTGTAGGAATCTTGCAAAACCCTCAATAAGGATTAAGCCCCCTCTAGAAAGGTTTAGATATGCATTAGGCATGTGTCTGGGTTAAGAACCAGGAATTTCCTGGATCATGCTGACAGTGTTAATTTGAAGGACACATCTTTTTATTTTTTTTTTAAGATTTTATTTATTCATGAGAGCATGAAAGGAGAGAAGGCCAGAGGGAGAAGCAGACCCCCTGCAGAGCTGGGAGCCCGATGTGGGATTCAGTTCTGGACTCCAGGATCATGACCTGAGCCCAAGGCAATTGCTTAACCAACTGAGCCACCTAGGAGCCCCAGCCCGACACATCTGACTGCACATTGGTCCAATAGCTGTGAGTCAGCAGTTCCGTATCTCTGTTTGGCTTACTCAGAGTTGAGTGAGGCCTGTGCTGCTTTAACTGGATACTTCCATTATCCTCATGATGCTGATGTCCCAGTCATGAAGGTTTGCATTTTCCACAAGAAAAGGTTACAGGCCTCAAAGAAATAGGATCAGATATATCTGAGTGACTTAAGGTAGACAATCCAATTATGAAGGAACCTTCTAAGCTGTTCTTTCTTGAACTCTTTATTTAGAGACTTCTATACTGAGTTTGGGTTCTCCCTTCTGTTTTTGAATGAAATCTATAACAAGGTTAATGTTGAGTAAGTTTGAGTGGAGTATGTTTGACTTATTAATACTATTTTCTCAGGGCTGTTGCTTATAATTTGTTATTTAAGCGATAAAACCATTTACCTAAATTTTTCTTTATCATTAACCACAGCATTAGAGAATGAATGTTCAGTAGATACCCTTTGTCCTCAGTCACCTTCCCTTCTGAAGTGAACAACCAGATGTACTCCCCTTTTCTGTCAACCTTCAAAACCCATTTTTCCTCAGTCCACATTGGATTTCGTATCAGTCACCCCCCGCTTACACTTTCCTTTAGAGACTATGTGGCTCATTTTCAACATTGTTTTACTCATGCTCTTACTTGATTTCTGCAATTACAGATCCAAAAAAAAATTTTTTTTTTTACTTTTGCAGATAATCTGCATTTGTCTCCTTCTTTGGATGAAAATGTTATCACATGCAGGAACACTAAAGATTATTTTAAAGGTATAAGTGTCATTTGTAAAATATTGACCAAATATTGGTCCCTAAAAGAAATCCTAATTAACGTCTAAGGATTGAAATCAGATTATCTTTTTTCATCACATAGGTAGGAAGCTAAAAAAATTAAAAACACAATAAAACTGAGCAACATTCAAATAGTTTTGAGTAAAAGAAGGGTGAATGAGGTCACCTTAGTTCTCTAATGGGACCTCATATAACCAATACAATGAAAAAGGCAGCACAAGTGCCCATGTTCAACTCAGGTTTCATACCTCTCGTGGGTTGAATTACGTTCCCACAAGTCCATATGAGGAAGTCCTAACTTCAAGCAGGGCCGCGTTAGGAGATAGGGTCCATAAGGAGGCCATCAAGTTAAAATATATTTTCTAATGTGGGCCCTAATCCAAATAAATGTTGTTCTATATAAAAAGGGGAAATGTGGGTGGGCACTGAGACATGTGTATGGAGAAGACAATGTGAAAAGACCTTGGGGGAAGTCAACCATGGAAGAGTTTAGGAGAGACGCCAGGAATACATCCTTCCCTGACACATCTCAGAAGGAATCAGCCTGGACTCTAAACACTTGGTTTGGAATTCTAGCCTCAAAAACTTTAAAACAATACATTTCTGTGGCTTAAGCTCCCCAGTCTGTGGTACTTTGTAGTGATAGCCACAGCACAATAACAGATTTAGGTTTTGGAAGTAGGGTAATAGGCCAACAATAAATTGGGACTGACTCTGAAACTGGTAATGGCTCTACTAAGTGGTAGAGTTTTGAGGTGCATGGCAAAATAAACCAAGATTGATTTAAGGGACTGCTGGGTGAAATATGTATACTAAACGTACTTCAGGTAAGAGCTTATACAGAAAAGAGCAGAGCTATAGAAAAAGACTTTATCATCTTAGTGAATACATAGAACATGAAAAATATGTTGCTAGAAATGTGAATGTCAAGGATGCTTCTGGTGAGACAGAGGATGGAAATTAGAAGCCTGCTATTGGAGACTTGGTAAATGGCCATCCTTGATATCAAATAGGTGAGAATTTGGCTGAGCTGTGTTCTCGTGTTTGGTGAAGACTAGAAATTTTACATGATAAGTGGGACAGTAAGCTGAGGCAATTTCAACGCACACTGTTCAAGGCATGTCCTGGTTTCTCCTTGCCACTCATAGTAAGTGACAGAGGAGAGACAATAATCAAATAATGTAGTGTGAAACAAAAGCAAAATAGCACATGATGATTTTCAACCTCCTCCAACCTATTTAGATAGACCACTTCAAAAAGGGCCCGAGGATGTGGCTGGAAAAACAGTAGTTAGGAGCTTAGGCATGCGGCACATGGGTCCCATCAACCATCTCAACAGAAGCAAGGAATAGAGATATGGTTGTCCAAGAACGATCTATGGAGGACCCTCCTGTGTGATGACTTGAATCCTCTGAATTACAGAGGAAGGCCAACAAGTGTTTTATTCTGAGATTTTTATATTGGCAGAAACATGTCCAGCTTGGATTGAAAGGGAAACAGATGGAACAAATGAAGGAAGACAGTTGTACTACGGGGATTCTACAAACAAGAGGGCCTGTAGATGTATCTGGCTGGAAACATGCATTATCTTTCAAGAAAGGGGGCAAATGACCCCACAGAAGTTTCAGAGGCTGGCGGGGCTGCCACAGTCACTATGGACCCAGAAACATAATGCCAGGGGATAGAGCCAACTCCCCCTTCATTCCTGAGACTGAAGTCAGTCCATTTTCATTTCTCCTTCCCAGATTTTATGTGTGTCACTCACACTTGCCTTCCTAGTATTCCATCCACAGCCTGACTTAGGTGAGTTTTAACATTGGTTTACGAGGGATCCCATTCGATTTCTAAACCTCCTGGGCTCCAAATGTTCGGACCACCTATGGTGTTCAGAATGTACTCCAGCAACTCTGGACGCCTGGGAGGTCACTACTTACTGTGGACATACCATGGTCAAGAATGTGAAGCTGCCACGCCATGGGACCAGAGGTCGGAGCCTAGAGCCAAAGAGGATTCTTTTCAGTCCTTAAAATCTAATAATAATGCTCCTTACTAGGACCCAAACTTGTTCTGGACCCACAACCCTTGTTTCCTTTTCCAGTTTTTCAATTTTGGAACAGTGATGTCTGTCCTGTGCCTGTCCAGCCATTGTATTTTGGAAGCAGATACACTTGTCTGCTGTCACACATTCTCGGTTAGACGGGAATGTGGCCAAAGCATTAATCACGGCTGGCAATGTGCCCTTATCTGATGTACACAGTATTTTAGTGAGATTTTGCCTTACAATTGATGCCAGAACCAGTGAAGGTTTTGGTGGCATTCACATGTCACCATTCAATGGAAGAATATATTGTGCATAGTACATGACTTTTGGGAGTCCACTGGGTTGAACTGTGGTGTCCTTAAAAATGATACATTGTAAACCTGACCCCCCAGTCCTTGAGAATGTGATCTTATTTGGTGATGGAGGCTTCACCAAAGTAAACCCATGTTCAGGTGAAATACTTAGGGCAGGCCTTACCAATAAGGCTGCAGTCCCCATAAAAACGGGAAACGTGGAGTCACAGACACTGACAGAGGGAAGACCACATGAGTAGATATTGTGAGAACATGGCTATTGTAAGAAAAAGAGAATGGACTTGGGGCACCTGGGTGGCTCAGTGGGTTAAAGCCTCTGTCTTCAGCTCGGGTCATGATCCTGGGGTCCTGGGATTGAGCCCCGTATCTGGCTCTCTGCTCATCAGGGAGCCTGCTCCCCTTCCTCTCTCTCTGCCTGCTTCTCTGGCTACTTGTGATCTCTGTCTGTCAAATAAGTAAATACACTAAAGAAATAGAATGACTTATGAAAGATGCCTTACCTCATAGCCAGGACAGTCACCCACCCTTCAGACAATGAGTTTGGCCACCAGCATCCAGGACTATGAGGCAATAAATGATATGTTATTTAAGTTGACCAGTCCCTAGTGTTTGGTTTAGGAGCCCTACAAAACTAATATAATATCCTGAAATAAGCACGATTTAGAAGCTCTAACAAATCCACTAAGCAAATAAAAAACAGCTGATAAAAAATGACAGCTAATACCCCCACCCCACTCCCCGATTCTAAAGTGGCCCAACCAAGGTGGTGCTTTATTGGCTCGCCTCGGTACACCACTTCACACATTGGGCCAATAGCTGTGGCTCAGAGGATGTAGGTCTTTCAGTGGCCGACTCAGAAGAGTGTGGGGCCTGAGCTGCTCTGACTAGAGTATCCTATCATCCCCATGAGGTGATGCACCTTGTGAAATTTTGAGTTTTTCAAAAATAAAAGTTAATAGCCTGAAAGGAACAGAGTCAGTTAGGGCTGGATGTGTCAGAATAGTAACTTCCGCTTCTAAGGAGCCTGAACAGGTTTTATTTCTTGAACTTTGGGTTTAGGTATTCCTGTACTGGGTTTGGTCCTTTCTTATGTTTTCCAACAAATTGAATAATATGGATAGTGCTTAGAAGAGATGGACTTGGGTATGCTTGTCTTATTAATACTATTGTCCCTGTGTTTTTGCTTCTACTGTGTTAGCAGCCAAGCAGTAGCCAATTCCCTTATATCATCTTGTCAGTAACCACAGAATTAGTCCATGATTGCTCAACAGACACATTTTTCTTCACTTAACTACTCAAGGGAATAATCAGATGTATTCACTTTCCATTCTGAACCTCAACATCAAACCCCATTTTTCTTTCTCATTCCCGGATTCTGTATCTGTCACTCATACTTGCATTCCCAGTCTTTCATCCACAACCAAATCTAGGTGCAATTTAATATTGTTTTCCTCCCATTTGTTTTCTGAAATTACACGTGTAAAACACCCACAGCTCAGCACACACACACACACACACACACACACACACACACACATCCTCAGGAACTCATATTATTAAAATGACTTTTTATGAGACCAACGTTCATGTGAATGTTGAAAAACATCTGTATGTCATATTGGCAAACATGGGCATTGTGAACCAACAACCAATGAGCATGTTAGAAATTAAGTGACATGGTGATGTTATGCCCAAATAATGGGTCCGTGATTAAAGGAGCGAGACTGATACAAAGCGAAGGTCAAGCAAAACTTTATTATGCGCCAAACATCAAGAATCAAACAGGCTGGCCAGGGCCGCACCTCTTACAGAGAGAGGGCGACCCTTCTCTGTTTCACAGACTAGCTTTTAAGGGCAAGACCATGCAATTGGGCCTGGCCACGCACAGGTGGCCAATGAGACTGTAACACACACAGGAAACTCCACAGTGATGCTAGGTGACCAATTGAATTACAATTTACCCTAGTAGATATTAGAACCTGCCTATTACACCTTGTATTAGGATTGGCGCCAAAAAGGTTCCCAAAGGGCGGGGGCCCATACTCCTTGGTAGCTAGGGAGACAGTATGTATCCCCCTACGGATCGGATGCCTCCACCTGGTTGGACCGTCCTTGTATCTGTGTTTTTGTTACCTGAGGCTGGCTTCCAGGACTTGTTTTTAAGTAGGTCCCCTGGGGGAAGGGGAGCAGGGACAGTATAAGGGTTAAACAATAATAGGTCCTTACAGTGAAACATAATTTTAGTTTCCTAAATGGTGCACAGTTCTTTCTCTGAAAAGGCATATGGCTCTGCAACCAGCCTTATACTTCCAAAAGTTTGTTCCCAATGGATATGGCAATTTCTAGGTACCACTCACGAGGATTTCCTTGCACTAGATTTTGTGGTAGATATCTTTGTGTACTTACGAAGTAAGCACTTTTTTTGAAATCCCTTTGGCTTTATCTCTCTTCTGATGGGCTCACAAATAGTTGGGTTTCCGTAGTTCACCTAGCTTTTAGCGCCTGTTTGGCTCAGAGTAACAACTTTCACAGATTTTTACATTGAATCAAAGGTTCTTTAGAATTTATTTTAAAAGAGCGTGAGAGACTATGGACTCTGAAAAACAATCTGAGGGTTTTGAAGGGGTCGGGGGTGGGAGGTTGGGGGAACCAGGTGGTGGGTGTTAGAGAGGGCAAGGATTGCATGGAGCACTGGGTGTGGTGCAAGAACAATGAATACTGTTATGCTGAAAAGAAATTAAAAATTAAAAAAAAAAGTTCACATGGAACACATAGCAAGCATGATGAAATAGTGGATTTTAGTGCAACTCCTAACAAATTTCAAAGGATTGAAGTCCCCCAGTGTGTTCTCCTTCCACAGATGGATAAGAAGTTGGGGGGAAAAAAACAACAACCAGAAAGCACTTGGATAACCACCAACAATTGTGAAATTCAGCATGTGCTAACAGGAAAACAAAACAAACGAAAAAGGAAAGAAAGAAAGAAAGAAAGAAAGAAAGAAAGAAAGAAAGAAAGAAAGAAAGAAAGGAAGTAAGACAGGAAAAAGCCCATGCACCAAGAAGAAAACACAAAGGGTATTAAAGTGAGTTTCCATTATCCTACGTCCTCCTACCAATCAAATTACTTGAGATGGAGGAATAAGTCCTCTTAGTTCTCTTAATTGCCAAACAGCCTCCTCTTATTTTGTAGCAAAACGATGGGGACATGTCCCACTGTGACATAGGCATGTTTACACTTCAAGCACTCTGGTTCAAAGCAAGAGCTTCAACAGAAACCCACACTCAGAGAGGCAACCAACAGCAACACCTTCCCCCTCAAACTCCAGGCTGTGCCCCATGTCACAGGAAGGCTTTTATTGCTTCAGCTCTGGTCACCCCACCACCCTTTGGGCCCTGGATCCCGTACTGTCAGTTGCTCATTGGCTGCTGCTAGGGGAGGCTGGGGAGCACAGCCTCTCTCATTGGAGGACCCCATCATCCATGCACAATTGCTGTTCTGGAAGACTTTTGTGTCAAAAGGGAAAGATGATAGGCAACCAAGGCACAGAATCAGATACATGTGAATGAAGTAGAGTGGGCCTATCAGAAGGTCGGGAACTTGAGTAGGGCATGAGTCTAGATAGTTTGAGTTTTCTGCACAGCGGTTGGGTCCACCTTTATGTATTTATTTGAATTCGGGTGATGGGATATGTTAAAGGAGTGTGAATGGGTTAAGTGTGATTGCTATAGCTGCTATTGCACTTTAATTGTTGCTACACCACACGTTTTGGAAAAAAAAAAAACCTCTGGATGATACTACTGTACACAGTTGGGAGAATGAGAATACGTGAGGTAAATAAAACTATTATGGAAGTAGTTTTGACCACAAAGATCCCTGTAGAGACTGACCTAGGCGAATATCTAATAGAAATGACCACTTAGGAAAGTGATAAAATGCAGTATGGTTAAGAAAAATCATAACAAATTGCACTAAAGACATATATGAAGTTGAGCTGATGATTTGTTTTGTTTTTTAACCTTTCTTTCACAATAAGAATTTTTAAAAATTGGCCGAATGGCACAGATCCAAACACTAGAGTGGATTGCACTTTGGAGAGCTATAGGTCTTTTCCCACCAAGTGAGGGGGCTTGCCAAAGGGCCCTTGGCTTGCGGTGTGGTCAGGCACTCCTGGGGCAGCTTATTGGCGTCTGGTGTACCTGACAGCAGCATCGGTGGCCTCAGACACGGCAAGCTTGCCGACCTCCCTGGGTGGCAGCAGCAGGTGCTCGGCTATCTGGATCTCTCTGGAGGTGATGGTGGAATGCTTCCTGTAGTGGTATCAGGTGTTCCCCTTGGACACAACGCCTTGTCCAACAGATGCATAAAAAAATCCTGTCTTTAGTTCTATCCTGTTAACTTTTTTCTTCCAGTTGCCATAATCACTATAATTATATTATGCCATCAGTGTATCATTTACCTCTATTTGCCAGTTCATTCTATTATCATTCCTTCTTACATCCCATATCATTTTCTGTCTTCCTAAATTACATTTGTTACCATTTCCTTTCATATGGTGTCAGTTGGTATAAATACTCTGAGTTGCCGTTTTTCTTAAATGGCTTTCCTTCTGAGTTAAAGTCTTAAGGTATCCAGAAGTGAGATGGAGTAAGGTCCATATGGAGGGCATTAGATAGGTATTTAATCTTCTGAAATCCTGAAAGCTGTCAATTAAGTACCTACGTCTTCTTGCATGAAATTCCTACAGAGGCAACGGTGAACAACGTTAACTCACGGCAGATATAGCTAGACAGGGTCCGTATCGCTTTGGGTGGCTTTGATGCTTACCGGGGTGTATTGTCACACACCCCTGGGAGTTTTGGTTAAGGAAAAATCATGTGCATAGTTACTGTGCTGATTGAAATATTTGGACAGGCATAGTGAATATTCTTTCCCTTTTAGGAACTCCGTGTTCTTTCCCACATGGGGCAATCTCAGACTTTGGAGAAAAACAGGGCTTTGGGGATCTCAGCTTCCCCATTCCTTGACAGCATCGCCAATTAGATGGTGGTTCACGAGCAAAACCAGTTGGGAGACCTCTCCATTCCACTATGGGGGCTCTAGCCATAGTGTCAAGCAAGCAAACAAGTAGAGCTTCATTGAAAAGGCAACCCACCGAAGGGGAGAAAATATTAGCAAATCATGTATCTGATAAAGGGTTACTATCCAAAATAGATAATGAATTCCCAAAACTCAAAAGCGGACAAAAAGAGAAATCAAACAACTTGACTGAAGACCGGGCAAAAGATCTGAATAGACATTTTCCCGCAGAAGACCTACAGATGCCGACAGGTACATGAAAAGCTCTTCCGGATCACTAAGCAGGGAAAGACAAATCAACACCACAAGGAGATAAGACTTCACACCTGGCTATAATGAATGGCTGTAATGAAAAAGACAAGGGATAATAAATGCTTGCGAGGATGGAGAGAAAAAGGAAGTCTCATGCGCTGTTGCTAATGTAATCCATGGAACGTAAATTGGTACAACCACTTTGGAAAACACCATGGATGGTTCCTCAAAAAATTGGAAGTACCCCATGACGCAACAATTCCACTTTGGGGTATTTATCTGCAGAAAGCGGGTACGATGAATGGGCACTACCATGTTCTTTGCAGCATTATTTACTATAGCCAAGAAATGGAAACATCCTAAGTATCCATTTCTGTTGGCAGGATATGGCCTGGTTTTACATGCTTTGAAGCCAGACCGACCTGGGTGCAAATCCCAGCTTTATTATTTACCAGTTGTGTGCCATCAGGGAAGTTCCCTGAGCCTGTGTTTCCTCATCTGTAAAAAGGGAATGATAGCAGTACCCACCTCATAGGGTTGTTGTGAGCATTAAATGAGATGATGGAAGTAAAATGCTTAGCACAAGAGACACAATGAGCATAATGAGCACTCAGTAAATTTGGGGCTGCATCACTTCTTCCCACATGGCCCAGGACGTCAGCCCATTCGCCCAGCCCTGGCCTTCCTCTCCACAGTCTGCTTGATTTTCTTCAACCATGTACCTGTGAAGTGGTTATATAGCAAGGGCTCTGTTGGCTGCTAAGCACCCTCACACACTCCTTTCTTCAGTGAGGTTTTAGCCTTGGCACAAAAGCTGTACGTCGCTTGCTTTTACACTCCTCGCCACACATGTTTTACTGACAACTGTGGTGGGTTGCGATCTCTCACATGTCTTTCAAGCACCGTCCAAGGCTATCCTGCCAACTCCGGCAGGCCCGTAAGCCGTTGCAACCTCACGCTCTCTAGCACATGTTTTACTGGAGAGCCCACTCTGCTACTCTTCTCCTTTCTAAGGCAGCAGTGTGTTGCAGCAAAACTAAAACATTCTGAAAGAGTTAATCAGTGTTTTCGTCAGCTCTGCTGCGTATGACGAATGATTCCCTGGCACTGCCCGTCCACCTCCACCCACCAAACATCACTGGAACCCAAGTGCTGCTCTGACCACTGGGTTGTGAGCAGTCCGGGAACTCCACTCAATGTGCGTCTCTCTGAGTCCAGGAAGGAAACCAACATCCCCTGTGGTTTTGTAGGAAAAAGGGTTTGAACAGAACTTTGGAGGTGAAGGGTGGGCTGTGGGTTAAAATAATGTAATACCTCCCCAAGTGTGCCTCTGCCAGCACACAAGCTGGGTTTAAGTGGTACACAATTTTTTTGTTTTTTTTTACAGTTACGCAGTTTAGTTAGTGTGAATTTAAAATATACAAATACCATGTCACCTGTGACGTCGCAGATTTATGGCTTAGGAAAATGTTTTTAAAATCTTGAAAATAAGTTCCTTAAAACAGCTGTATTCAATAAACAATTGGGTAGGTGATATGCACATATAGCAAAAAAGCACGGAACTGTTAGAGGAAGGACTTTACAAGCCATCAAAGTTGGTATAAGCTTAAGAGTCAGACAAACCTCATTCCAACATGATCTACCACTTACTCTCTGTGGGACTTTAGGAAAGAAACCTAATCCCTCTGAGCCTTAGGGGGAAATGGAGGAGAATAATAGTACCAGCTTCACTGGACTGTTGTCAAGCTTAAGCGAGGAGCTTTACAGTGTAGTGGTGTGAGGGCCCAAAACCTAGAGCCAGGTGGTCTAGTTTCCAATCCCAGCTCTACTGCTTACTAGCTCACTGACACTGAGCAACTTACTTCATCTTTCTGTGCCTTAGTCTCCCCCATCTGGAACATGGGACTGTTAGTAGGGTTAACTGAGTTACACGTTTGAAGTGTTTAGAAACAGTTCTAGTATATACTTAGCATTATGTGCTTCTTAGACGAAAAATACATGTATATAAAGCTCCTGACACCTGACACCCAGTAAGTCCTCATGAAATGTTACCCATCGGTGGCACGTTGTATTCCCAATGCCTGGAACGAACAACTCTAAGTCAGAGTTTGATTAAGAAGCAGCAATGAATTGCCCGGGACCCATGGAGAATTGACAGAACCGAGCACCTCTCTGCCGTGAAAACACAGGCCCCATGGAGGCTGGGCCTCCTGCCAGGAGTGGGGTTGGAGAGAGGGGTCACGCTAGCTTCCTTTATCCTGTTAAAATAGGTGTGGGTCAGTGCAATTAAGAGAAAAGTTCATTAAGTTTCAGAGAAATTAAGCAAGCAGCCTGATGCCACGCATCCTATAAAGGACAGAGCTCAGCAGAATGCTTTCTTGATGGAGAACTTACAACCCAAGTGGAGGAATAGAGAACTGGTCCACTGGGGTTATGGAAATTCTTGCGGTGGAGGTATGGTGATGATGATGGTACTATAACAGCCATACCATTAACTGAGATCCAGCCACTATTACTGAGTTCCTCTAGACATTGTCATATCTCTCTCAATCCTAAAAATAAAACACACACACACACAACTACTGTGATCCATAACACTCTCTACCTACTCACAGACCAGTATCCCCTTTCCTTGAAAGAGTACCCTATTTCTATCTCCATTCCTCATCTACAACTCACTCCTCAACCCACCGCAGTCTGGCTTTTCTTTCCCAACCCATCACTGCCTCTTCCGGGACTCTAGAACCTCTGCTCTCATCCATCTTCACATATTTATTCAGCAAATACTGAGTCCCTACCGGTGCCATACATGGTTCTCACTCCTGATATACGGCAGCAAATGAGACAAGGTCTCTCTTCTCAGGAAGTTCCCATTCCTGGCGTGATTCAAAGATAATAAGTAAGGAAAAAAGGGAACAGGCTGTAAACAATATAATTCCATGGGGAATGAAATAAGTAAATATAATATGTATGTATATTACATTAATATGTAGATATCAATTATAATTTTTCTATTATAATAATATGTTTATTATAGATGTATATTTATACATATATATATATATATTTATATACATGATGAGGGAGAGAGCAATATTTCAGACTAGGTGGTTAGGAACACCTCAATGCAAACCTAACAAGCAAGGGAAAATAAAACCCCAAAATGACTGTATTAACCAGTTCTAATAAGAATTGAGCATGAAGGGCCACTTGGGTGGCTCAGTGGGTTAAAGCCTCTACCTTTGGCTCAGGTCATGATTCCAGGGTCCTGGGATCGAGCCCCACAACGGGCTCTCTGCTCAGCAGAAAGCCTGCTTCCGCCCCCGTTCCCCGGCCTGCCTCTCTGCCTACTTGTGTTCTCTGTCTGTCAAATAAATAAATAAATAAATCTTAAAAAAAAAAAAAAGAATTGAACATGAAGATCGGCTAAACAGTTTGTAAAGTAATTTTTGTGTGAATTTTAAAATATGACAAGAATGTAACATGCGAAAAAAATCCAAAAGCAAACAACTTTTGATATCAAGTGGAGCCTAATTCCAATACAGGACGTTTGGGCATAAATGAAAATTCTAGAGCATGCATGTAATGAGAGGGAGAAGGGAAGGAACATCCTTGTAGGCTGACCTTGAGTTAACATCAGTAGACTGCCAATAAAAAGGGGTACTTCAGTCGAGCATACTCTTATTCATAAACTCGAGGGGTTTTGGAAAAGCAAAAATTGGATCTGCTGACTGAGTGCTCTCCAAAGCACTTTAGTCCATGATGGAGAATATCACTAACAGCGGGGCACATGATGGTCATACCCTCAGAATAGATACTGTTATCAGGGTGGAACCTACTTGAGCACCTTCTAAAGGTAGGTAGAGCAGAAAGCTCCAGGCAGCACACACATTGACATTTTTAATCTTAGTCAGGGCATCTTGGAGCCCTTCTTGTGAGAAGATGCAAAATCACTCAATCAGGGACTGTGACAACAACTCCTTTTTAAGAGAGAGGAATGAGTTGGAGAATGAAGTAGGGTGATTAGCGCAAGGCTTGCATTTCCACGAGGTTAAGAAATAGATGTGAATGCTGATGAAACTGGGAGTCATGAGAGAGCTCAGATGAACTTGCAGCTTTCAGATCACTTCTGATTGGGGAAGGTAGGCCTAAACGACATCAGCAAACAAACCACACGATACGTATCTTCAGGCTACAGACTTTTTTGAAGTGCCTCCAGTGAAGGGGTTCCCTTCCACAAATTTAAGGGAATTTTAATATTGAAAAACAAATCTCTAATTTACTTAAATAAACCAAGAGAAAATAGTGTTCTCACTGGCTGCTGAAGCTACTTGGAAAGGGCATCTTTGATATCTAATAAGTTACCTGAAATGGCTTAGAAAGCCAAAACTTATTCTGAGCACATGGATCTCAAACAAAATCTTAATACCATCTTTGCTGATGAAATGCTACTATCATTCATATTAGAGCCAGAAAGTGACCAGAAAGCTTCTTATCAACATTACAGTCAAAAAGTGTTTGCGATTATGTGGAAATTAAATTATAAAAAGGTTTAAACACTACAAAAAGAGCCTATATAGGTTTAGTTGATCTGATTGCAAGGCAAAAGAGTAAATATCGAGAACAGCTTTGTCTTGGAAAACATTACACACTTAAAAATAAACAGGAACCTCCTCCCCCCAAAAAATAGATAAATAAAATGAACAGGAACCTTCACAGACTCTAAGCAAGTGCAAACTGAAGTCAAGCATGGCTTTTTTTTTTCTTAAACTCACAGACACATTTGTAGTGTCTATTCCAGACATACAGTTGATACCAAGACTTTGATTGAGTGAATGAATGAGCCATATTTTCAATCTCTAAGTAGTAAGAATGGTGGGGGTGGGGGGAACGAGACTAAGAAGATGACCTAATTTAAATGAGAGGTGGTAAGAAGTAACCTAATACAGTTTCCTTAAGCACCAGGAAAATTATTTCAATTGTATGGCTTTTCTCCCCATTTTCTTACGGGCCTTGGTGGAGAGTGCGGATCTCCTGCTTTCAAGCACTGATCTTGCACTTACAAGGTTTGTGACTCCGTGCCCTCTGGACCTGAGTTTCTTCTGTGATAAACTAGGTATAATAGCATTGTTGTAAACGCCGGATAAAATAGTACCTGTAAAAGTCCTCTGTAAACGAAAAACTAGTGTATAGGGCTAGGGTGATAGTATCACAGATATGACAGTATACTGCTTTCTCTGCCATTGAAATAAAAGACCTGATAAGCAAAACAAAACAAAACAAAACAAAAGAAAACAAATAAAAAATAAACAAAGGGGAACTGCCAAAGCTCTTATGTCAGTAATATCTGGCAATATTCACTGCACAAAACATTGAGACAGAAGTTTTCATAAATTTATTGCAGAATGCATTTAAAAACTGGAATAAGAACCCATGATATCATGTTAACAGCATAAATTTCAAATGCACATGAAAAATATTGTTCTCTATAAAGGCATCGAGGAGATTGACCTTGCCTCAGATATTTAAATCTCTTTAATAACCCACCTAAGAGAGGTCAGATGGATTCTTATATCAGCTTCTGCACTTTATCTGTTGCCATATCACCCATAAGGAACCTCTGGAAAATTCCCCACACGCTCATGAGAGAATGAGAAAGAAAAGGGTAACATCGCTATAACAAAAATAACACCCCCCGCCCCCCGCCCCACTGAGGCCGCCCTGCAGAAATAACTAACAGAAATGAGTGTTTGGGAAACCCAAGAAATGCCGCATGGTTAAGGAGAGCCCACAGCTGTCCAAGGAATAAAGTGCACTCCAATACAGATTAAAGTAGTGCTGATCCTGTTTTGGTCAAAGTAAAAATGCTGTAAATATCCACAGAATGCCGCATCAAGAACAAAAACTATAGAGTTTGTCCCACTTTTTAAAGCTACAGGTCTGTCCCGCCAAGTAAGGTGGCTCTGAAAAGAGCCTTTGATTTGCGAGGTGCTCAGGCGGTCCGGAGGCAGCTCACTGGCAGAAGGTGTACCTGAGGATGGCTTTGGTGGCCTCGGACGCGGCGTGCTTGCCAATCTCCCCGGGCAGCAGCAGGCGCACGGCTGTCTGGATCTCCCTGGAGGTGATGGTGGAGCGCTGGGTGGAGCGGGCCAGGCGAGAGGCCTCGTCGGCGATGCGCTCGAAGATGTCCTTGACGAACGAATCCAAGACGCTCACGGCCTTCTTCGAGAGGCTCAGGCCCTCGTGAACCTGCTTCAGAACCCTGGGGAAGTAGGTGGCGAAACTGTTGTGGGAGCAGCAGTGGCGGCGGCGGCGGCGGCGGCGACATTGGCCCCTCGGCGAATTCTGCTTCGGGCCCTTCGGGTCAGCTTCTGTGGGCTCCTCCCCTGTGCCCAGGCTTTCCTCCCGAGCGTTCTCACAGCCAGGCTCCGCCATGTGGGGCTCGCCTTTCCCACGCTCCAGAAGGAAGGACAATGGTGGCTGCGGGGGAAGGGGGGGGTGCGCTGGCCCGTTTATAGTCGCTGCGCTTCCTGACGTCACGGGCAACCTCCATACCTGATTGGACCAAATGCAAGGCAGGAAAGCGGGGCTCTATGCCAGGCCGTGTCACCTGTTATTGCATACCCTTGAACGTGACATCACATCGGACAGTCAGAGAGGGAAATCCAGTGCCCTCTAATCTCCTTGGGACCTCGGTCAGAAAATCTTTCAAACATTCCACTTCGTTGTGCATTTTGTCTGCTGGTTTTCAACCTCAAGACAGTAACAGATCTTAGAAGACTCATGTTTTTATTGGAATACTTTATATTCCACGTCATTACCTTATTTCCGATAAGCAGTAAGTGGCATTGGATCAGGATGTGCTAGAAACCAGGATGCTCTGGAGACCCAGAGTCAACGTGTCCACCTGTACTCTGGAAAACGTTCCCTGGGTACTTGAAAACAATGTGTATTCTGCTGCTTTCGGATGGAATATTCGGAACATATCTGCTAAACCCATCTGGTCCAGTGGGTCATTCAAAGCCATTGGCTCCTCCTTGATTTTCTGTTTAGACCACCTGTCCATTGATGTAACTCAGGCCTTAAGGTCCCCTACTACTATTGTGCTATTATCGATTAGTTCCTTTGTGCTTGTTATTCACTGTTTTTATGTATTTGGGTGCTCCCACGTTGGGTGCATAAATATTTATAATTCTTATAGCTTCTTTATGGAGTATCCTCTTTATTACTATATAGTGTCCTTCTTTGTCTCTTGTTAGAGTCCTTTTTTTTAAAAATTGTGTCATGTTAGTCACCATACAGCACACCATTGGATTTTGATGTAGCGTTCCTGATTCATTATTGCAATGTAACACCCAGTGCTCGTCACAACACGTGGCCTCCTTAATACCCATCACTAGGTACCCCCATCCCCATACCCTCCTCCCCTCCAAAGCCCTCAGACTGTTTCCCGGAGTCCACAGTCTCTCATGGTTCGTGGCCCCCTCTGAATCCCCCCACCTTCAGTTTTCCCTTCCTTCCTCTAATGTCCTCCGTGCTATTCCTTATGTTCCACATATGACTGAAACCGTTAAGGTCCAGTTTGTCCGATACAACTATCGCTAATCTGGCTTTAGTTTGACATCCACGCGCATGATAGGTGTTGCTCCATCCTCTCACTTTCTACCCAACCGTTGGTGTCTTTAGGCCTAAAACGAGTCTCTTGTAGGCAGCATATAGATGGGTCTTTTTTTTTTTTTTGATCCATTCTGTCACCCTATGTCTTTTGATTGGAGCATTCAGTCCATTCCCATTCAAAGTAATTATCGATAGATATGTATTTATCACCATTTTATTAACTGTTCCGTGGTTGCTTCTGAAGATTTTCTCCGATCTTTTCTTGTCTTTCTCTCTTTCATGTTTTGCTGATTTTCTTTAATGACATATTTGGGTCCCGTTCTCTTTATTCTTTGCCTATTTATTAGTGGTTTTTGATTTGTGGGTGCCATTAAGTCTGTGTATAACCTCTTCTGCACAAAGCAGTCTATATTAAGTTGATGGTCACTTAAGATTGAACCCATTCTTGGCTCCTCTCCTCCTCATGTTTTTGGTACATGTTGTTACATTTTAATGTTTATTTATTTTTATTTTCATTTTTCGTAGTGAGGGAGAGAGTGGGGAGGGGAAGAGGGAGGAGGAGCGAGAGAGTCTGAAGTGGGGTCCACGCTGGCCGTGGAGCCCAATGTGGGGCTGCATCCCACAACGCCAAATCATGACCTGAGCCGAAATCAAGAGTCAGACACTCTACCGACTGAGCCACCCAGGCGCCCCCACGTTGTTACATTTTAAATCCTTGTATTCTGTGAATTCTTTGACTGGCTTTTTACCAGAATAGTCAATTTTTAGTGCTTTTGTGGGTTTTTTTTCCCTACCTTGATACTGTCACTTTGGGTCTCTCGACTTTCCACACAGAGTCCCCTTTACTACTTCCTGCAGGGCCGGTTTAGTGGTCACAAACTCCTTTAGTTTTCGTTGGTCTGGGAAACTCTCTATCTCTCCTTCAATTCTGAATGGCAGCCTTGCTGGAGAGAGTCTTCCTGGCAGCAGATTCTTGCCTTTCAGCTCTCTGCATGTATCATGCCACTGCCCTCCGGCTTGCAAAGTTTCTCTTGGAAAGTCTCCCGCTAGCCTTACGGGCTTTGGCATTCCCTTGTAAATCACTGTCTTCTTTTGTCTTTCTGCTTTTCAAATTTTCCTTTTTGCCCTATTTCGCTGATTTAATTCGAGTATGCCTTGGCGTGGTCTGTTGATTTTTGTGGCAGTTCTCTGTGCCACCTGGATCTGGATGTTTGTTTCCGTCCCCAGTTTAGGGAAGTTTTCAGCTATTATTTCTCCAAATAAGCTTTCTGCCTCCTTTTCTCTCTTCTTCTTCTTCTTCTGGGACTCCTAAAATGTGAATGTTATTACATCTGATGGACTCACTGGGTTCCCTAAGTCTATTCTCGTTTTGGGTAATTCTTTTTTTTTTATCTCCATTGTTTGGCTTGATTCCTTTCCATTACTCTGTCTTCTAGGTCACCAATTCATTCCTCTGCTTCTTCCATCCTGCTGTTCATTCCGTGAAACGTGTTTCTCATTTTGTTTACGGAGTCCTTTATCTCCGTTATGTTACCCCTTATCTCTGTGTTAAGGGTCTCACTCGTGTCTTCCACTCTTTTCTGAAGTTCAGTGAGTATCGTCACCGATCATTGCTTTAAATTCTCTAGCAGAGATGTTACTTGCATCTCTTTTGCTTAGATCTCTGGCCGTGGCCTGGTCCCATTCTTTTGTGTGGGATAAAGTTCTCTGTCTCCTCATTTTGTCTGCTTCTCTGTGTCTGTTCCTGCATGTTACGGAAGCCAGCTACGTCTTCTGCTCTTGAAAGTCGTGACTTTGTGAAGAGGTAGTCCCAGAGTGCCCTGCAGTGCTGTGTCCCCTGTTGATCAGGACTTGTCACTTCAGGAGAGTATCCTATGTGTGTCGCTTGTGCCCTGCTCTTGTGTCTGAGTCGGTTTCCTTTCAAGGCAGTCATGTGCACTGACTCTCTGTCTGTTGTGGGTTGTGCTTGTTCTCTGTGGTGTTACCAGGACCCAGGGAGGCCAGCTCTGGGGACGGGGTGGGAGGGGCGTGCCCACCAGGGAACTTGGGAGCAAAATTTGCGTGGGGCCACTGGTCCTCTGCCGGATTCACCCAAGTGCTGTGGTGGCTGGGCCTGTGTGTGGGGTTGGCCAGGGGCATGAAGCTGCATGTGGCTAGAGGCAGTGGCTGGGTACAGCTGGGCCCCACCCACAACAGTGGCTGTGGGTGCACGGCTGGGAGAGGCACCGCTGCTGGGCACGGTTCAGTGGCTGGGCAGGGAGGCAGCTGCACACCCGGTGGCTGGGTGGGGCATGCACAGCTATAAGAAATTCTGCCTTGAAACCCCCACCCCCAGGGCTGAGGCCAACAGGCTTGGAGTGGACAAGTCCTCAGGAGAACTGGGGGGCATGGCACACTGCTAGCGGGTTAGGTAGCAAGTGTCTGTGCAGTGCACAGACGGCCTTATGTTTATGCTGCGGGGCACGGGAGGAAAATGGCACCTGCAGCTCCTTCCTGCTCAGAGAAGTCCCCCACCACGCTCCAAAATCAGTATGAACAGTTCTGTCTCCCGTTTGCCCCGGGCATCGTGTAAACTGCCATTTTTATGTTGCTTCTCCACACGGGCTGCTCTCTCTTTAAGGGTGGCGACCCAGCTGTCACTCTCCCTCCTGGCTTGCTCAGCTTGCTGAGACAGCTGACTTTCAGAGCTCCAGGCTCCGACTCCCACTGGTTATACAAACTCATGGTATTCAGACCCTCTAGTTCCCACAGCCGAACGGTATGGGTATTAGTCTCCTCTGTGTGAGTTCCCTGGTGCGAGCGCCCATTTCTCTGCCCTCCCTACATGTTCCTGCAGGCAGCCTCTCTCCACATTTCTGACCTTGCTAAGCTTTCAGATGCAGCTTCCTCCCTATATTTAGCTGTGGGGTTCGTTCTTCCAGTCGTTGGGTTGCTCTCTGGTTTATTGACTTGTTGTGGATGATAACTAATTGTAAACGTGGGACAGGGTGAGCTCAGTCTCCTCCTACTCTGCCATCTTCCCAAGCTCCTCTGGATTCCCATTCTTAAAACGACTTTTTAAGTAAAACGATATGTATGAGACCAATGTGCATGAATAACTTTGAAAAACCTCTGTAAGTCATGTGGACAGAAAGGGCATTTTGAACCGGCAGCAATTAGCATGACGGAAATTAAGAGACTGTGAAACAGAATGTAATTTTTCTAAATGGTCCACAGGCCTTTCTCTGAAAAAGCATAGGGCTCTGAAAAGTGCCTGTGGCTCCAAATATTTAGTTCCCCATGTAAATGGCAATTTCTAGGGACCACCCACAGGGATTTACTGGCCCTTCATTTTATGGTAGCTTTCCTTGAGTATTTATGCAGCAGGCCCTCCATCCCTTTTCATATCCCTTTGGATTTATCTCTCTTCTGATGGACTCAAGAAAAGGTTGGAGTGCTGTCCATTAGCTAGCGTTTGTCTCACCCTTTGGCTCAGAGTGACACCTTTCACAGGCTTCTACATTCAAGTCACAGGTTATTTCGAATTTATTTTAAATGTCCACATGGGATACATAGCAAACATGATGAAATAGTGGGTTTTAGTGCAACTCATAACAAACTTCAAAGCACCGAAGCCCCCCCCCCCCAGTGTGTTCTCTCTTCACAGATATATAGGAAGCTAGAACTCAGTTAAAGGCAAAGCACTCGGATAGTCACCAACTACCTTGAAATTCAGCATGTACCTATAGGAAAAGGAAACAAGAAAGGAAGGAAGAAAGAAGAAGGCAGGCAGGCAGGAAGGAAGAAAAGGAAAGGAAAAAGAAAAAGAAAAAGAAAAAAGCAAACCCAAGCCTAGCCCACGTACCAAGAAGAAAAGCACAATGGGTATTAAAGGGCATTACCATTATCTTAAGTCCCCCTACCCATCCAATCACCTGACGTAGAGGAAGGAGTCCTCTTAGTGCTCTTAATCGCCAAACAGCCGCCTCTTATTTTGATGCAAAGCAATAGGGACATGTCCCATTGTGACATGGGCATGTTTGCCCTTCAACCACCCCAGTTCAAAGCAAGAGCTTCAGCTGAAGTCCACAGGCAGACAGACACCACCACCACCTTCCCCCTCAATCTCTAGGCGGTGCCCCGTGTCACAGGAAGGCTGTTATTGGTTCAGCTATGGTCACCCCACCACCCTTTGGGCCAATGGTCGTGGATCCTGTGCCACCAGATGCTTCTTGGCTGCTTCTAGCAGAGGCTGATAGCACAGCGGCTCTCATTGGAGAACCCCGTCATCCATGCTTAATTGCAGTTCAGGAAGACTTTTGTGTCAAAAGGGAAAGATGACAGAAGCAGGTTAAATTCAAAAGAAGTAAAGTAGGCCTATCAGAAGGTCGGGAGCTTGAGTAGGGCATGAGTCTAGATTCAGTTTTCTGCACAGTGTTTGGGTCCTCTTTTATGTAATTAACTGAATTAGGTTGAGGGGCTACGTTGAGCGAGTGTGAATGGGGTAAGTGTGAGTTCTGTATCTGCTACAGCCCTTCACTTGTTGCTATATCAAAAAAATCTCGAGAGGACACTACTCTAGGCAAGGAGGAGAAGGAGAAGACCAAAGACCAGTAAAATTACTGTGGACCCAGCTGTGACAGTAAAGAGTCCTGAAGGGGCTGACCTGAAGGAACGGGCAGTTCAGGAAAGTGACGAAATGTGATAGGGCCAAGGAAAATCATAACAGAGGGCACCACACACATACATTAAAGTGGACTTGCTCACGGTTAAAAGGGCTTTAAGAATGGGCAGAATGGCCCAGGCCGAAAACGCCAGACTAGGTGGCACTCTGGAGAGTTACAGGTCTTTCTGGGCCAAGTGAGGTGGCTCTGAAAAGAGCCTTTGGTTTGCGAGGTGGTCAGGCGGTCCAGGGGCAGCTCATTCGCGTCTGTTGAACCTGATGACAGCCTTGGTGGCCTCGGACACGGCGTGCTTGCCAATCTCCCCGGGCAGCAGCAGGCGCACGGCTGTCTGGATCTCCCCGGAGGTGATGGTGGAGCGCTTGGTGGAGCGGGCCAGGCGAGACGCCTCGTCGACGATGCGCTCGAACATGTCCTTGACGAACGAATCCATGACGCTCACGGCCTGCTGCGAGAGGCTCAGGCCCTCGTGAACTTGCTTCAGAACCCTGGGGAAGTAGGTGGCAAAGCTGTCGGGGCAGCGGCCACCACGGCGGCCACGGCGGCGCCTGCGGCGCCTTGGCTGCTCCTGCTTTGGACTCTTCGGGTCCGCTGCCATTGGCTCCTCGGTGCCCAGGCTCTCCTCAGAAGAGGTCTCACAGCCAGGTTCAGTCATGTGGGGCTCGCCTTCCCGACAGCTCAGAAGGAACGGCACTGGCAGCGGTTTGCGAGGCGCTGGTTCACTTATCGTCGCCGCGTTTCCTGACGTCACTCGCAAGCACTATCTGATTGGACTAAATGAAATCCCAGGAAGCTGGTCACTGAGCCCAGTCTCCTCAGATCTGATCCAGGCCCTCGAGCTTGACATCGCGTCAATTTGGGGTTCTGCGCTGAGATTGGAGCCTGCTTGGGCATCTTTCCCTCTGTCTTCGCCACTCCTCCTTCCCTCTGTTTTTTCTCTCTCACATTCTAAAAAGAAAAAAATGTTTCAAATTTGGAAATCTGAAGTAAACTAAACCTTTACTTCTGATTCTTGACATCTTGATATCTCCTCAGTCCGTGTGGTAATTAGGCAGGCTCCTGGGATTTCCACCATCACCTCCAGGGAGATCCAGACAGCCGTGCGCCTGCTGCTGCCCGGGGAGATTGGCAAGCACGCCGTGTCCGAGGCCACCAAGGCTGTCATCAGGTTCAACAGACGCGAATGAGCTGCCCCTGGACCGCCTGACCACCTCGCAAACCAAAGGCTCTTTTCAGAGCCACCTCACTTGGCCCAGAAAGACCTGTAACTCTCCAGAGTGCCACCTAGTCTGGCGTTTTCGGCCTGGGCCATTCTGCCCATTCTTAAAGCCCTTTTAACCGTGAGCAAGTCCACTTTAATATATGTGTGTGGTGCCCTCTGTTATGATTTTCCTTGGCCCTATCACATTTCGTCACTTTCCTGAACTGCCCGTTCCTTCAGGTCAGCCCCTTCAGGACTCTTTACTGTCACAGCTGGGTCCACAGTAATTTTACTGGTCTTTGGTCTTCTCCTTCTCCTCCTTGCCTAGAGTAGTGTCCTCTCGAGATTTTTTTGATATAGCAACAAGTGAAGGGCTGTAGCAGATACAGAACTCACACTTACCCCATTCACACTCGCTCAACGTAGCCCCTCAACCTAATTCAGTTAATTACATAAAAGAGGACCCAAACACTGTGCAGAAAACTGAATCTAGACTCATGCCCTACTCAAGCTCCCGACCTTCTGATAGGCCTACTTTACTTCTTTTGAATTTAACCTGCTTCTGTCATCTTTCCCTTTTGACACAAAAGTCTTCCTGAACTGCAATTAAGCATGGATGACGGGGTTCTCCAATGAGAGCCGCTGTGCTATCAGCCTCTGCTAGAAGCAGCCAAGAAGCATCTGGTGGCACAGGATCCACGACCATTGGCCCAAAGGGTGGTGGGGTGACCATAGCTGAACCAATAACAGCCTTCCTGTGACACGGGGCACCGCCTAGAGATTGAGGGGGAAGGTGGTGGTGGTGTCTGTCTGCCTGTGGACTTCAGCTGAAGCTCTTGCTTTGAACTGGGGTGGTTGAAGGGCAAACATGCCCATGTCACAATGGGACATGTCCCTATTGCTTTGCATCAAAATAAGAGGCGGCTGTTTGGCGATTAAGAGCACTAAGAGGACTCCTTCCTCTACGTCAGGTGATTGGATGGGTAGGGGGACTTAAGATAATGGTAATGCCCTTTAATACCCATTGTGCTTTTCTTCTTGGTACGTGGGCTAGGCTTGGGTTTGCTTTTTTCTTTTTCTTTTTCTTTTTCCTTTCCTTTTCTTCCTTCCTGCCTGCCTGCCTTCTTCTTTCTTCCTTCCTTTCTTGTTTCCTTTTCCTATAGGTACATGCTGAATTTCAAGGTAGTTGGTGACTATCCGAGTGCTTTGCCTTTAACTGAGTTCTAGCTTCCTATATATCTGTGAAGAGAGAACACACTGGGGGGGGGGGGGCTTCGGTGCTTTGAAGTTTGTTATGAGTTGCACTAAAACCCACTATTTCATCATGTTTGCTATGTATCCCATGTGGACATTTAAAATAAATTCGAAATAACCTGTGACTTGAATGTAGAAGCCTGTGAAAGGTGTCACTCTGAGCCAAAGGGTGAGACAAACGCTAGCTAATGGACAGCACTCCAACCTTTTCTTGAGTCCATCAGAAGAGAGATAAATCCAAAGGGATATGAAAAGGGATGGAGGGCCTGCTGCATAAATACTCAAGGAAAGCTACCATAAAATGAAGGGCCAGTAAATCCCTGTGGGTGGTCCCTAGAAATTGCCATTTACATGGGGAACTAAATATTTGGAGCCACAGGCACTTTTCAGAGCCCTATGCTTTTTCAGAGAAAGGCCTGTGGACCATTTAGAAAAATTACATTCTGTTTCACAGTCTCTTAATTTCCGTCATGCTAATTGCTGCCGGTTCAAAATGCCCTTTCTGTCCACATGACTTACAGAGGTTTTTCAAAGTTATTCATGCACATTGGTCTCATACATATCGTTTTACTTAAAAAGTCGTTTTAAGAATGGGAATCCAGAGGAGCTTGGGAAGATGGCAGAGTAGGAGGAGACTGAGCTCACCCTGTCCCACGTTTACAATTAGTTATCATCCACAACAAGTCAATAAACCAGAGAGCAACCCAACGACTGGAAGAACGAACCCCACAGCTAAATATAGGGAGGAAGCTGCATCTGAAAGCTTAGCAAGGTCAGAAATGTGGAGAGAGGCTGCCTGCAGGAACATGTAGGGAGGGCAGAGAAATGGGCGCTCGCACCAGGGAACTCACACAGAGGAGACTAATACCCATACCGTTCGGCTGTGGGAACTAGAGGGTCTGAATACCATGAGTTTGTATAACCAGTGGGAGTCGGAGCCTGGAGCTCTGAAAGTCAGCTGTCTCAGCAAGCTGAGCAAGCCAGGAGGGAGAGTGACAGCTGGGTCGCCACCCTTAAAGAGAGAGCAGCCCGTGTGGAGAAGCAACATAAAAATGGCAGTTTACACGATGCCCGGGGCAAACGGGAGACAGAACTGTTCATACTGATTTTGGAGCGTGGTGGGGGACTTCTCTGAGCAGGAAGGAGCTGCAGGTGCCATTTTCCTCCCGTGCCCCGCAGCATAAACATAAGGCCGTCTGTGCACTGCACAGACACTTGCTACCTAACCCGCTAGCAGTGTGCCATGCCCCCCAGTTCTCCTGAGGACTTGTCCACTCCAAGCCTGTTGGCCTCAGCCCTGGGGGTGGGGGTTTCAAGGCAGAATTTCTTATAGCTGTGCATGCCCCACCCAGCCACCGGGTGTGCAGCTGCCTCCCTGCCCAGCCACTGAACCGTGCCCAGCAGCGGTGCCTCTCCCAGCCGTGCACCCACAGCCACTGTTGTGGGTGGGGCCCAGCTGTACCCAGCCACTGCCTCTAGCCACATGCAGCTTCATGCCCCTGGCCAACCCCACACACAGGCCCAGCCACCACAGCACTTGGGTGAATCCGGCAGAGGACCAGTGGCCCCACGCAAATTTTGCTCCCAAGTTCCCTGGTGGGCACGCCCCTCCCACCCCGTCCCCAGAGCTGGCCTCCCTGGGTCCTGGTAACACCACAGAGAACAAGCACAACCCACAACAGACAGAGAGTCAGTGCACATGACTGCCTTGAAAGGAAACCGACTCAGACACAAGAGCAGGGCACAAGCGACACACATAGGATACTCTCCTGAAGTGACAAGTCCTGATCAACAGGGGACACAGCACTGCAGGGCACTCTGGGACTACCTCTTCACAAAGTCACGACTTTCAAGAGCAGAAGACGTAGCTGGCTTCCGTAACATGCAGGAACAGACACAGAGAAGCAGACAAAATGAGGAGACAGAGAACTTTATCCCACACAAAAGAATGGGACCAGGCCACGGCCAGAGATCTAAGCAAAAGAGATGCAAGTAACATCTCTGCTAGAGAATTTAAAGCAATGATCGGTGACGATACTCACTGAACTTCAGAAAAGAGTGGAAGACACGAGTGAGACCCTTAACACAGAGATAAGGGGTAACATAACGGAGATAAAGGACTCCGTAAACAAAATGAGAAACACGTTTCACGGAATGAACAGCAGGATGGAAGAAGCAGAGGAATGAATTGGTGACCTAGAAGACAGAGTAATGGAAAGGAATCAAGCCAAACAATGGAGATAAAAAAAAAAGAATTACCCAAAACGAGAATAGACTTAGGGAACCCAGTGAGTCCATCAGATGTAATAACATTCACATTTTAGGAGTCCCAGAAGAAGAAGAAGAAGAGAGAAAAGGAGGCAGAAAGCTTATTTGGAGAAATAATAGCTGAAAACTTCCCTAAACTGGGGACGGAAACAAACATCCAGATCCAGGTGGCACAGAGAACTGCCACAAAAATCAACAGACCACGCCAAGGCATACTCGAATTAAATCAGCGAAATAGGGCAAAAAGGAAAATTTGAAAAGCAGAAAGACAAAAGAAGACAGTGATTTACAAGGGAATGCCAAAGCCCGTAAGGCTAGCGGGAGACTTTCCAAGAGAAACTTTGCAAGCCGGAGGGCAGTGGCATGATACATGCAGAGAGCTGAAAGGCAAGAATCTGCTGCCAGGAAGACTCTCTCCAGCAAGGCTGCCATTCAGAATTGAAGGAGAGATAGAGAGTTTCCCAGACCAACGAAAACTAAAGGAGTTTGTGACCACTAAACCGGCCCTGCAGGAAGTAGTAAAGGGGACTCTGTGTGGAAAGTCGAGAGACCCAAAGTGACAGTATCAAGGTAGGGAAAAAAAACCCACAAAAGCACTAAAAATTGACTATTCTGGTAAAAAGCCAGTCAAAGAATTCACAGAATACAAGGATTTAAAATGTAACAACGTGGGGGCGCCTGGGTGGCTCAGTCGGTAGAGTGTCTGACTCTTGATTTCGGCTCAGGTCATGATTTGGCGTTGTGGGATGCAGCCCCACATTGGGCTCCACGGCCAGCGTGGACCCCACTTCAGACTCTCTCGCTCCTCCTCCCTCTTCCCCTCCCCACTCTCTCCCTCACTACGAAAAATGAAAATAAAAATAAATAAACATTAAAATGTAACAACATGTACCAAAAACATGAGGAGGAGAGGAGCCAAGAATGGGTTCAATCTTAAGTGACCATCAACTTAATATAGACTGCTTTGTGCAGAAGAGGTTATACACAGACTTAATGGCACCCACAAATCAAAAACCACTAATAAATAGGCAAAGAATAAAGAGAACGGGACCCAAATATGTCATTAAAGAAAATCAGCAAAACATGAAAGAGAGAAAGACAAGAAAAGATCGGAGAAAATCTTCAGAAGCAACCACGGAACAGTTAATAAAATGGTGATAAATACATATCTATCGATAATTACTTTGAATGGGAATGGACTGAATGCTCCAATCAAAAGACATAGGGTGACAGAATGGATCAAAAAAAAAAAAAAGACCCATCTATATGCTGCCTACAAGAGACTCGTTTTAGGCCTAAAGACACCAACGGTTGGGTAGAAAGTGAGAGGATGGAGCAACACCTATCATGCGCGTGGATGTCAAACTAAAGCCAGATTAGCGATAGTTGTATCGGACAAACTGGACCTTAACGGTTTCAGTCATATGTGGAACATAAGGAATAGCACGGAGGACATTAGAGGAAGGAAGGGAAAACTGAAGGTGGGGGGATTCAGAGGGGGCCACGAACCATGAGAGACTGTGGACTCCGGGAAACAGTCTGAGGGCTTTGGAGGGGAGGAGGGTATGGGGATGGGGGTACCTAGTGATGGGTATTAAGGAGGCCACGTGTTATGACGAGCACTGGGTGTTACATTGCAATAATGAATCAGGAACGCTACATCAAAATCCAATGGTGTGCTGTATGGTGACTAACATGACACAATTTTTAAAAAAAAGGACTCTAACAAGAGACAAAGAAGGACACTATATAGTAATAAAGAGGATACTCCATAAAGAAGCTATAAGAATTATAAATATTTATGCACCCAACGTGGGAGCACCCAAATACATAAAAACAGTGAATAACAAGCACAAAGGAACTAATCGATAATAGCACAATAGTAGTAGGGGACCTTAAGGCCTGAGTTACATCAATGGACAGGTGGTCTAAACAGAAAATCAAGGAGGAGCCAATGGCTTTGAATGACCCACTGGACCAGATGGGTTTAGCAGATATGTTCCGAATATTCCATCCGAAAGCAGCAGAATACACATTGTTTTCAAGTACCCAGGGAACGTTTTCCAGAGTACAGGT
>NW_028135206.1:0-138669 GCF_964662115.1 Mustela nivalis
GATCAGGCCTGCCATTACCTTGGCCCCTACCTGAGCCAAGTTTGCTTTTTCAGACATCTGTCCCCACAGCCCTGGCAAACACAGCCTCTAGGCTGGGTCCTCTGGAGCCATACCACAGGACCATGCCTGCTCTCTCCTGGGAAACTCTGTCCATTCCTTTGGCCACACACCTCCAGAATATGAGAAACCTCAAGTCCCCCGAGGACATACCATTACCGGGAGCCTCCCTGCACACACAGGGGTCTTCGGACACAAGCGGAGCTGCTACCTCCATGAAGGCATGCACACAGATGTCAACAGAGATAGAAGGTTGAGCCCGACAGGCCCTTAGGCCCTAATCTCAACTCTTGCTTTGTTTTCCAGGTGTCACTCCTCAGAGGCTTTGGTTCGAAGAACAGGATATGGGGCTTTCCTGAGGCACTGAACAGAACTTCTCTCGTCTCCACATGGGAAGCTTCCTTGTTGGAGCCGTGTCAAACACCTCAGGTTGGAGAATCCTGCAGAGTCCCTGAGCCACCTCCACATTCCAAGGTCTCCCAGGCCACCAAGCCACAGTAGGACTCATCTTCAGGAGAGTCCATTTCAACTCTCCCCTCTGGGTAGCTCACCCAGGAGCCCGCAGATTGAGCCTGCCTTGTCCTGACTAAAGAGTGGGAATATGAGGTGGCGTTCCCAGGCATCCATGCTTAGACACCTGCTCTCGAGTCTTTCCGTATGGGGCCTCCTGGAACCATCCAATAGCACTCGACTTTCGTGCAGAAGGAAACCTTGAGGTTTGGAGTAGTTCACAAATCCCATCGTAGGCAAACCTTCCTGGCCTCATGAGGCCCCCACACCATTCAGGAAGAGGCCATGCTGGACAAAAACTCTAGCCTGAGGCACGTCTCAGAGTTGAAATGACCTCAATGCAGGAGATCTCGATTCAGCCTCTCAGAGTGGGCCTGCCGTGCCATCGGTCCCAAACCTCACGCTAGCTTGTGTTTTCAGACTTCCTTCCTCACACTCCTGGCAAACAAGCCCTCCGGACTAGGAACTCCAGGGTCTGCCCAGGGTCTGCCCAAGGGAAGAAAAACGTTTCCCTGTGGGGCTCTCTCCAGAAAACCCAGATGAGGATCAACCTGCTCGGGCCTCGACGGTACCCGAACTGGATAGGCTGCTCTGGGCACTCATGCTCTGTCTGACACAGCCTGAAGCCAGACGTCCAGACAGACAAGGAGACAGCTGGCCGCACACCCAGCACTTCGGACACGCCATGCTCTTATGCCGTCACCTCTTCCTAACCTTGGTTTTCAGATATCTGAACCTAGACATTATATCAATTCTCCACACAGCTGGGTATCGCAAGCACAACACAGAACTCCTCCTTCCCCGTGGCTGTAAAGCTTGCTCTTGGCATGGAGTCACACCTTCAGGGTGGGAGAAAACTTCCTGGTCCCTGATGCCACGCCCAATCTTGAGTGCTGCTTGGGCACAAATTCACACTCTGACCCTCAGCATGAGCCGCATGTCAAAGAAAGGCCTGTCAGGGCCTGGGCCAAGAGCCCCCATATGGGGCTTGCCAAGCCCCTATGCACCCAATCCTCACCAGTGTTTGAGTTTTCCAGTCGCCCCGCCCGTACCTGGGGCTCTGCTCTGGAATCCCTTTCTTGGAGAGACACATGAGCCAGACAACACGACTCCACCCTTCCCACAAAATGACCCCAAACTCTTGGGAGCTGGGACAAATCCCCAGAGAGGGATACTCGTCCACAGTCCCTGAGGCCACCCCTCCAATCCACGGCTATCTCGGACACAACATCCAGAGACAAAAGGCTGAAGGAACGCCTCCCCCTCGCCCTTGTTTCAGAGGCCCAGGAGCTCCCTCTCGGGCTGTACATCCGGCCTGCCATACCCTAGGCGCCACTCATAAGCTGAGTTTGTGTTTTCAGACTTCTGTGCCCTCAGCCTGGACCCACACAACCGCCAGGCTAGGGCCTCTGGAGCCACAGCGAAAGATTTCCCTGCCCTCTCCAAGGAAATTGTGCCCAATCCATTGACCACAACCCTACAGGTTAGGGAAAAGCTCCAAGGCCCCTGAGGCCATCAATAGTGTAGGCCACCCTGGACTAAGAGGGGCTCTCTGACACCAGCGGAGCAACTATCTCCACTTAGACTCTCAGACAGTGTCCCCAGAGACAGAAGGTTGAAATGGACAGGCCCCCAGGCCCTAATCTGAACCTTAGCTCTGGTTTCCATGTGTCTGTCCTCAGAGGTCTGTTTTCGTAGACCAGCACACGGGGCTTTTCTGAGGCACCAAACCAAACCTCTCTCGTCTCCACATGGGGAGCTTACTTACTGGGGATGTATCAAACCCTTCAGGTAGGAGAGTTCCGCAGGGCCACTGAACAACCAGCACATTCCAAGGTTTCCATGGACCCAAACGCACATTATGACGCATCCTCAGGAGAGGCCATTTCAACTCAGCCCCCTGGTTAGCGTGCCCCAGAGGCAGCAGATCAAACATATCTTGTGGCTAATGGCCAATGGGAATGCGAGGCATGCTGTACAGGGATCCATCCTTCGAACCGTGCTCTCCAGTCCTTCCGTATGGTATGTCCTGGAGCCATGCAACAGGACTCGAATGTCCCACAGAAGGAAACCTGGTGGTTTGGGGCAACCTCCAAACTCAGCGTGGGAAAACTTCCTTGGCCTCATGAGGCCCCCGCTTCATGAAGGTGCCATCATGGACACATACTCCAGCCTCAGCCAACGTCTGATCCTCAGCCTGACTTCAGATGCAGGAGATTTTGATTCAGCCTCTGACTAGTGGGCCTGCTCTGCCCTTGGCTCCAATCCTCACTTTAGCTTGTGTTCCTAGACTTCCGTCCTCACACTCCTGGCCCACAAACCCTCCCTTCTGGGAATTCTGGGGCCACAATGAAGCACTCCGCCTGCCTCCCAGGAGAAAAACTTTGTCTATGTTGCTGCCCAGAAACCCCAAATGAGGATCAAACTGCTTGCCCCTCGGCCACACCCCAATTGCATAGGCTACCTTAAACACTGATGCTCTGTCGCAAATAGCCTGAGCCCAGACCTTCCAACAGACACCGACACAGCTTGCTGCACACCCAGCACATTGGACCCGCCACTGCCTTAGGCCACCATCCATTCCCAACCTGGGTTTTCAGTCATCAGAACCTAGACCTTATCTCCAATCCCTGCACAGGGGGGAACCTGATGCACAAGTCAGAACCCCTCCTTCCCCATGGCAAGAAACCTTGCTGCTGGCAGTGAGTCAAACCTTCAGTGTAGGAGAAAACGGCATGGCCCATGAGGCCACGCCCATGTGTGAGGGCCGCCTTGGGCACAAACACACATTGTGACCCTCAGCGTGAATACCTTATTCAAGTAACTCCTCTCAGTGATTGGACCAAGAGCCCGCATATGTGGCTTGCCATGCCCATAGGCACGCAACTAACTAGATGGTGTGTATTCCAGTTGAGGGAACCCACTGCTGTGCTCTAGAGTCCCTCTCCTGGGGGGTCCCCTGTGGCAGAAAACAGTACTCTTCCCTTCCCACAGAATGAACCCAAACACTTGGGAGCTTGGACAATCCCCCGAGAGGAAGGCTCTTCCTCGGCCCCTGAAGCAACCCCTACCCTGAACGGCCACTGTGAACGCAACACCCAGAGACAAAAGCCTGAGCGACTGCCTCCCACTTGCCCTCCTTTGATATCCAGAGGATCTCCCCTCTCGGACTGGAGATCAGGCCTGCCATTACCTTGGCCCCTACCTGAGCCAAGTTTGCTTTTTCAGACATCTGTCCCCACAGCCCTGGCAAACACTGCCTCTAGGCTGGGTCCTCTGGAGCCATACCACAGGACCATTCCTGCTCTCTCCTGGGAAACTCTGTCCATTCCTTTGGCCACACACCTCCAGAATATGAGAAACCTCAAGGCCCCCGAGGACATACCATTACCGGGAGCCTCCCTGCACACACAGGGGCCTTCGGACACAAGCGGAGCTGCTACCTCCATGAAGGCATGCACACAGATGTCAACAGAGATAGAAGGTTGAGCCCGACAGGCCCTTAGGCCCTAATCTCAACTCTTGCTTTGTTTTCCAGGTGTCACTCCTCAGAGGCTTTGGTTCGAAGAACAGGATATGGGGCTTTCCTGAGGCACTGAACAGAACTTCTCTCGTCTCCACATGGGAAGCTTCCTTGTTGGAGCCGTGTCAAACACCTCAGGTTGGAGAATCCTGCAGAGTCCCTGAGCCACCTCCACATTCCAAGGTCTCCCAGGCCACCAAGCCACAGTAGGACTCATCTTCAGGAGAGTCCATTTCAACTCTCCCCTCTGGGTAGCTCACCCAGGAGCCCGCAGATTGAGCCTGCCTTGTCCTGACTAAAGAGTGGGAATATGAGGTGGCGTTCCCAGGCATCCATGCTTAGACACCTGCTCTCGAGTCTTTCCGTATGGGGCCTCCTGGAACCATCCAATAGCACTCGACTTTCGTGCAGAAGGAAACCTTGAGGTTTGGAGTAGTTCACAAATCCCATCGTAGGCAAACCTTCCTGGCCTCATGAGGCCCCCACACCATTCAGGAAGAGGCCATGCTGGACAAAAACTCTAGCCTGAGGCACGTCTCAGAGTTGAAATGACCTCAATGCAGGAGATCTCGATTCAGCCTCTCAGAGTGGGCCTGCCGTGCCATCGGTCCCAAACCTCACGCTAGCTTGTGTTTTCAGACTTCCTTCCTCACACTCCTGGCAAACAAGCCCTCCGGACTAGGAACTCCAGGGTCTGCCCAGGGTCTGCCCAAGGGAAGAAAAACGTTTCCCTGTGGGGCTCTCTCCAGAAAACCCAGATGAGGATCAACCTGCTCGGGCCTCGACGGTACCCGAACTGGATAGGCTGCTCTGGGCACTCATGCTCTGTCTGACACAGCCTGAAGCCAGACGTCCAGACAGACAAGGAGACAGCTGGCCGCACACCCAGCACTTCGGACACGCCATGCTCTTATGCCGTCACCTCTTCCTAACCTTGGTTTTCAGATATCTGAACCTAGACATTATATCAATTCTCCACACAGCTGGGTATCGCAAGCACAACACAGAACTCCTCCTTCCCCGTGGCTGTAAAGCTTGCTCTTGGCATGGAGTCACACCTTCAGGGTGGGAGAAAACTTCCTGGTCCCTGATGCCACGCCCAATCTTGAGTGCTGCTTGGGCACAAATTCACACTCTGACCCTCAGCATGAGCCGCATGTCAAAGAAAGGCCTGTCAGGGCCTGGGCCAAGAGCCCCCATATGGGGCTTGCCAAGCCCCTATGCACCCAATCCTCACCAGTGTTTGAGTTTTCCAGTCGCCCCGCCCGTACCTGGGGCTCTGCTCTGGAATCCCTTTCTTGGAGAGACACATGAGCCAGACAACACGACTCCACCCTTCCCACAAAATGACCCCAAACTCTTGGGAGCTGGGACAAATCCCCAGAGAGGGATACTCGTCCACAGTCCCTGAGGCCACCCCTCCAATCCACGGCTATCTCGGACACAACATCCAGAGACAAAAGGCTGAAGGAACGCCTCCCCCTCGCCCTTGTTTCAGAGGCCCAGGAGCTCCCTCTCGGGCTGTACATCCGGCCTGCCATACCCTAGGCGCCACTCATAAGCTGAGTTTGTGTTTTCAGACTTCTGTGCCCTCAGCCTGGACCCACACAACCGCCAGGCTAGGGCCTCTGGAGCCACAGCGAAAGATTTCCCTGCCCTCTCCAAGGAAATTGTGCCCAATCCATTGACCACAACCCTACAGGTTAGGGAAAAGCTCCAAGGCCCCTGAGGCCATCAATAGTGTAGGCCACCCTGGACTAAGAGGGGCTCTCTGACACCAGCGGAGCAACTATCTCCACTTAGACTCTCAGACAGTGTCCCCAGAGACAGAAGGTTGAAATGGACAGGCCCCCAGGCCCTAATCTGAACCTTAGCTCTGGTTTCCATGTGTCTGTCCTCAGAGGTCTGTTTTCGTAGACCAGCACACGGGGCTTTTCTGAGGCACCAAACCAAACCTCTCTCGTCTCCACATGGGGAGCTTACTTACTGGGGATGTATCAAACCCTTCAGGTAGGAGAGTTCCGCAGGGCCACTGAACAACCAGCACATTCCAAGGTTTCCATGGACCCAAACGCACATTATGACGCATCCTCAGGAGAGGCCATTTCAACTCAGCCCCCTGGTTAGCGTGCCCCAGAGGCAGCAGATCAAACATATCTTGTGGCTAATGGCCAATGGGAATGCGAGGCATGCTGTACAGGGATCCATCCTTCGAACCGTGCTCTCCAGTCCTTCCGTATGGTATGTCCTGGAGCCATGCAACAGGACTCGAATGTCCCACAGAAGGAAACCTGGTGGTTTGGGGCAACCTCCAAACTCAGCGTGGGAAAACTTCCTTGGCCTCATGAGGCCCCCGCTTCATGAAGGTGCCATCATGGACACATACTCCAGCCTCAGCCAACGTCTGATCCTCAGCCTGACTTCAGATGCAGGAGATTTTGATTCAGCCTCTGCCTAGTGGGCCTGCTCTGCCCTTGGCTCCAATCCTCACTTTAGCTTGTGTTCCTAGACTTCCGTCCTCACACTCCTGGCCCACAAACCCTCCCTTCTGGGAATTCTGGGGCCACAATGAAGCACTCCGCCTGCCTCCCAGGAGAAAAACTTTGTCTATGTTGCTGCCCAGAAACCCCAAATGAGGATCAAACTGCTTGCCCCTCGGCCACACCCCAATTGCATAGGCTACCTTAAACACTGATGCTCTGTCGCAAATAGCCTGAGCCCAGACCTTCCAACAGACACCGACACAGCTTGCTGCACACCCAGCACATTGGACCCGCCACTGCCTTAGGCCACCATCCATTCCCAACCTGGGTTTTCAGTCATCAGAACCTAGACCTTATCTCCAATCCCTGCACAGGGGGGAACCTGATGCACAAGTCAGAACCCCTCCTTCCCCATGGCAAGAAACCTTGCTGCTGGCAGTGAGTCAAACCTTCAGTGTAGGAGAAAACGGCATGGCCCATGAGGCCACGCCCATGTGTGAGGGCCGCCTTGGGCACAAACACACATTGTGACCCTCAGCGTGAATACCTTATTCAAGTAACTCCTCTCAGTGATTGGACCAAGAGCCCGCATATGTGGCTTGCCATGCCCATAGGCACGCAACTAACTAGATGGTGTGTATTCCAGTTGAGGGAACCCACTGCTGTGCTCTAGAGTCCCTCTCCTGGGGGGTCCCCTGTGGCAGAAAACAGTACTCTTCCCTTCCCACAGAATGAACCCAAACACTTGGGAGCTTGGACAATCCCCCGAGAGGAAGGCTCTTCCTCGGCCCCTGAAGCAACCCCTACCCTGAACGGCCACTGTGAACGCAACACCCAGAGACAAAAGCCTGAGCGACTGCCTCCCACTTGCCCTCCTTTGATATCCAGAGGATCTCCCCTCTCGGACTGGAGATCAGGCCTGCCATTACCTTGGCCCCTACCTGAGCCAAGTTTGCTTTTTCAGACATCTGTCCCCACAGCCCTGGCAAACACTGCCTCTAGGCTGGGTCCTCTGGAGCCATACCACAGGACCATTCCTGCTCTCTCCTGGGAAACTCTGTCCATTCCTTTGGCCACACACCTCCAGAATATGAGAAACCTCAAGGCCCCCGAGGACATACCATTACCGGGAGCCTCCCTGCACACACAGGGGCCTTCGGACACAAGCGGAGCTGCTACCTCCATGAATGCATGCACACAGATGTCAACAGAGATAGAAGGTTGAGCCCGACAGGCCCTTAGGCCCTAATCTCAACTCTTGCTTTGTTTTCCAGGTGTCACTCCTCAGAGGCTTTGGTTCGAAGAACAGGATATGGGGCTTTCCTGAGGCACTGAACAGAACTTCTCTCGTCTCCACATGGGAAGCTTCCTTGTTGGAGCCGTGTCAAACACCTCAGGTTGGAGAATCCTGCAGAGTCCCTGAGCCACCTCCACATTCCAAGGTCTCCCAGGCCACCAAGCCACAGTAGGACTCATCTTCAGGAGAGTCCATTTCAACTCTCCCCTCTGGGTAGCTCACCCAGGAGCCCGCAGATTGAGCCTGCCTTGTCCTGACTAAAGAGTGGGAATATGAGGTGGCGTTCCCAGGCATCCATGCTTAGACACCTGCTCTCGAGTCTTTCCGTATGGGGCCTCCTGGAACCATCCAATAGCACTCGACTTTCGTGCAGAAGGAAACCTTGAGGTTTGGAGTAGTTCACAAATCCCATCGTAGGCAAACCTTCCTGGCCATGGCCATTCAGGAAGAGGCCATGCTGGACAAAAACTCTAGCCTGAGGCACGTCTCAGAGTTGAAATGACCTCAGTGCAGGAGATCTCGATTCAGCCTCTCAGAGTGGGCCTGCCGTGCCATCGGTCCCAAACCTCACGCTAGCTTGTGTTTTCAGACTTCCTTCCTCACACTCCTGGCAAACAAGCCCTCCGGACTAGGAACTCCAGAACCACAACCCAGCCCAGGGTCTGCCCAAGGGAAGAAAAACGTTTCCCTGTGGGGCTCTCTCCAGAAAACCCAGATGAGGATCAACCTGCTCGGGCCTCGACGGTACCCGAACTGGATAGGCTGCTCTGGGCACTCATGCTCTGTCTGACACAGCCTGAAGCCAGACGTCCAGACAGACAAGGAGACAGCTGGCCGCACACCCAGCACTTCGGACACGCCATGGTCTTATGCCGTCACCTCTTCCTAACCTTGGTTTTCAGATATCTGAACCTATACATTATATCAATTCTCCACACAGCTGGGTATCGCAAGCACAACACAGAACTCCTCCTTCCCCGTGGCTGTAAAGCTTGCTCTTGGCATGGAGTCACACCTTCAGGGTGGGAGAAACCTTCCTGGTCCCTGATGCCACGCCCAAACTTGAGTGCTGCTTGGGCACAAATTCACACTCTGACCCTCAGCATGAGCTCCATGTCAAAGAAAGGCCTGTCAGGGCCTGGGCCAAGAGCCCGCATATGGGGCTTGCCAAGCCCCTATGCACCCAATCCTCACCAGTGTTTGAGTTTTCCAGTCGCCCCGCCCGTACCTGGGGCTCTGCTCTGGAATCCCTTTCTTGGAGAGACACGTGAGCCAGACAACACGACTCCACCCTTCCCACAAAATGACCCCAAACTCTTGGGAGCTGGGACAAATCCCCAGAGAGGGATACTCGTCCACAGTCCCTGAGGCCACCCCTCCAATCCACGGCTATCTCGGACACAACATCCAGAGACAAAAGGCTGAAGGAACGCCTCCCCCTCGCCCTTGTTTCAGAGGCCCAGGAGCTCCCTCTCGGGCTGTACATCCGGCCTGCCATACCCTAGGCGCCACTCATAAGCTGAGTTTGTGTTTTCAGACTTCTGTGCCCTCAGCCTGGACCCACACAACCGCCAGGCTAGGGCCTCTGGAGCCACAGCGAAAGATTGTGCCTGCCCTCTCCAAGGAAATTGTGCCCAATCGATTGACCACAACCCTACAGGTTAGGGAAAAGCTCCAAGGCCCCTGAGGCCATCAATAGTGTAGGCCACCCTGGACTAAGAGGGGCTCTCTGACACCAGCGGAGCAACTATCTCCACTTAGACTCTCAGACAGTGTCCCCAGAGACAGAAGGTTGAAATGGACAGGCCCCCAGGCCCTAATCTGAACCTTAGCTTTGGTTTCCATGTGTCCGTCCTCAGAGGTCTGTATTCGTAGACCAGCACACGGGGCTTTTCTGAGGCACCAAACCAAACCTCTCTCGCCTCCACATGGGGAGCTTACTTACTGGGGATGTATCAAACCCTTCAGGTAGGAGAGTTCCGCAGGGCCACTGAACAACCAGCACATTCCAAGGTTTCCATGGACCCAAACGCACATTATGACGCATCCTCAGGAGAGGCCATTTCAACTCAGCCCCCTGGTTAGCGTGCCCCAGAGGCAGCAGATCAAACATATCTTGTGGCTAATGGCCAATGGGAATGCGAGGCATGCTGTACAGGGATCCATCCTTCGAACCGTGCTCTCCAGTCCTTCCGTATGGTATGTCCTGGAGCCATGCAACAGGACTCGAATGTCCCACAGAAGTAAACCTGGTGGTTTGGGGCAACCTCCAAACTCAGCGTGGGAAAACTTCCTTGGCCTCATGAGGCCCCCGCTTCATGAAGGTGCCATCATGGACACATACTCCAGCCTCAGCCAACGTCTGATCCTCAGCCTGACTTCAGATGCAGGAGATTTTAATTCAGCCTCTGCCTAGTGGGCCTGCTCTGCCCTTGGCTCCAATCCTCACTTTAGCTTGTGTTCCTAGACTTCCGTCCTCACACTCCTGGCCCGCAAACCCTCCCTACTGGGAATTCTGGGGCCACAATGAAGCACTCCGCCTGCCTCCCAGGAGAAAAACTTTGTCTATATTGCTGCCCAGAAACCCCAAATGAGGATCAAACTGCTTGGCCCTCGGCAACACCCCAATTGCATAGGCTACCTTAAACACTGATGCTCTGTCGCAAATAGCCTGAGCCCAGACCTTCCAACAGACACCGACACAGCTGGCTGCACACCCAGCACATTGGACCCGCCACTGCCTTAGGCCACCATCCATTCCCAACCTGGGTTTTCAGTCATCAGAACCTAGACCTTATCTCCAATCCCTGCACAGGGGGGAACCTGATGCACAAGTCAGAACCCCTCCTTCCCCATGGCAAGAAACCTTGCTGCTGGCAGTGAGTCAAACCTTCAGTGTAGGAGAAAACGGCATGGCCCATGAGGCCACGCCCATGTGTGAGGGCCGCCTTGGGCACAAACACACATTGTGACCCTCAGCGTGAGTACCTTATTCAAGTAACGCCTCTCAGTGATTGGACCAAGAGCCCGCATATGTGGCTTGCCATGCCCATAGGCACGCAGGACTAACTAGATGGTGTGTATTCCAGTTGAGGGAACCCACTGCTGTGCTCTAGAGTCCCTCTCCTGGGGGGTCCCCTGTGGCAGAAAACAGTACTCTTCCCTTCCCACAGAATGAACCCAAACACTTGGGAGCTTGGACAATCCCCCGAGAGGAAGGCTCTTCCTCGGCCCCTGAAGCAACCCCTACCCTGAACGGCCACTGTGAACGCAACACCCAGAGACAAAAGCCTGAGCGACTGCCTCCCACTTGCCCTCCTTTGATATCCAGAGGATCTCCCCTCTCGGACTGGAGATCAGGCCTGCCATTACCTTGGCCCCTACCTGAGCCAAGTTTGCTTTTTCAGACATCTGTCCCCACAGCCCTGGCAAACACAGCCTCTAGGCTGGGTCCTCTGGAGCCATACCACAGGACCATGCCTGCTCTCTCCTGGGAAACTCTGTCCATTCCTTTGGCCACACACCTCCAGAATATGAGAAACCTCAAGGCCCCCGAGGACATACCATTACCGGGAGCCTCCCTGCACACACAGGGGCCTTCGGACACAAGCGGAGCTGCTACCTCCATGAAGGCATGCACACAGATGTCAACAGAGATAGAAGGTTGAGCCCGACAGGCCCTTAGGCCCTAATCTCAACTCTTGCTTTGTTTTCCAGGTGTCACTCCTCAGAGGCTTTGGTTCGAAGAACAGGATATGGGGCTTTCCTGAGGCACTGAACAGAACTTCTCTCATCTCCACATGGGAAGCTTCCTTGTTGGAGCCGTGTCAAACACCTCAGGTTGGAGAATCCTGCAGAGTCCCTGAGCCACCTCCACATTCCAAGGTCTCCCAGGCCACCAAGCCACAGTAGGACACATCTTCAGGAGAGTCCATTTCAACTCTCCCCTCTGGGTAGCTCACCCAGGAGCCCGCAGATTGAGCCTGCCTTGTCCTGATTAAAGAGTGGGAATATGAGGTGGCGTTCCCAGGCATCCATGCTTAGACACCTGCTCTCGAGTCTTTCCGTATGGGGCCTCCTGGAACCATCCAATAGCACTCGACTTTCGTGCAGAAGGAAACCTTGAGGTTTGGAGTAGTTCACAAATCCCATCGTAGGCAAACCTTCCTGGCCTCATGAGGCCCCCACACCATTCAGGAAGAGGCCATGCTGGACAAAAACTCTAGCCTGAGGCACGTCTCAGAGTTGAAATGACCTCAGTGCAGGAGATCTCGATTCAGCCTCTCAGAGTGGGCCTGCCGTGCCATCGGTCCCAAACCTCACGCTAGCTTGTGTTTTCCGACTTCCTTCCTCACACTCCTGGCAAACAAGCCCTCCGGACTAGGAACTCCAGAACCACAACCCAGCCCAGGGTCTGCCCAAGGGAAGAAAAACGTTTCCCTGTGGGGCTCTCTCCAGAAAACCCAGATGAGGATCAACCTGCTCGGGCCTCGACGGTACCCGAACTGGATAGGCTGCTCTGGGCACTCATGCTCTGTCTGACACAGCCTGAAGCCAGACGTCCAGACAGACAAGGAGACAGCTGGCCGCACACCCAGCACTTCGGACACGCCATGGTCTTATGCCGTCACCTCTTCCTAACCTTGGTTTTCAGATATCTGAACCTAGACATTATATCAATTCTCCACACAGCTGGGTATCGCAAGCACAACACAGAACTCCTCCTTCCCCGTGGCTGTAAAGCTTGCTCTTGGCATGGAGTCACACCTTCAGGGTGGGAGAAACCTTCCTGGTCCCTGATGCCACGCCCAAACTTGAGTGCTGCTTGGGCACAAATTCACACTCTGACCCTCAGCATGAGCCCCATGTCAAAGAAAGGCCTGTCAGGGCCTGGGCCAAGAGCCCGCATATGGGGCTTGCCAAGCCCCTATGCACCCAATCCTCACCAGTGTTTGAGTTTTCCAGTCGCCCCGCCCGTACCTGGGGCTCTGCTCTGGAATCCCTTTCTTGGAGAGACACGTGAGCCAGACAACACTTTTCCACCCTTCCCACAAAATGACCCCAAACTCTTGGGAGCTGGGACAAATCCCCAGAGAGGGATACTCGTCCACAGTCCCTGAGGCCACCCCTCCAATCCACGGCTATCTCGGACACAACATCCAGAGACAAAAGCCTGAAGGAACGCCTCCCACTCGCCCTTGTTTTAGAGGCCCAGGAGCTCCCTCTCGGGCTGTACATCCGGCCTGCCATACCCTAGGCGCCACTCATAAGCTGAGTTTGTGTTTTCAGACTTCTGTGCCCTCAGCCTGGACCCACACAACCGCCAGGCTAGGGCCTCTGGAGCCACAGCGAAAGATTGTGCCTGCCCTCTCCAAGGAAATTGTGCCCAATCCATTGACCACAACCCTACAGGTTATGGAAAAGCTCCAAGGCCCCTGAGGCCATCAATAGTGTAGGCCACCCTGGACTAAGAGGGGCTCTCTGACACCAGCGGAGCAACTATCTCCACTTAGACTCTCAGACAGTGTCCCCAGAGACAGAAGGTTGAAATGGACAGGCCCCCAGGCCCTAATCTGAACCTTAGCTTTGGTTTCCATGTGTCGGTCCTCAGAGGTCTGTATTCGTAGACCAGCACACGGGGCTTATCTGAGGCACCAAACCAAACCTCTCTCGCCTCCACATCGGGAGCTTACTTACTGGGGATGTATCAATCCCTTCAGGTAGGAGAGTTCCGCAGGGCCACTGAACAACCAGCACATTCCAAGGTTTCCATGGACCCAAACGCACATTATGACGCATCCTCAGGAGAGGCCATTTCAACTCAGCCCCCTGGTTAGCGTGCCCCAGAGGCAGCAGATCAAACATATCTTGTGGCTAATGGCCAATGGGAATGCGAGGCATGCTGTACAGGGATCCATCCTTCGAACCGTGCTCTCCAGTCCTTCTGTATGGTATGTCCTGGAGCCATGCAACAGGACTCGAATGTCCCACAGAAGGAAACCTGGTGGTTTGGGGCAACCTCCAAACTCAGCGTGGGAAAACTTCCTTGGCCTGATGAGGCCCCCGCTTCATGAAGGTGCCATCATGGACACATACTCCAGCCTCAGCCAACGTCTGATCCTCAGCCTGACTTCAGATGCAGGAGATTTTGATTCAGCCTCTGCCTAGTGGGCCTGCTCTGCCCTTGGCTCCAATCCTCACTTTAGCTTGTGTTCCTAGACTTCCGTCCTCACACTCCTGGCCCGCAAACCCACCCTACTGGGAATTCTGGGGCCACAATGAAGCACTCCGCCTGCCTCCCAGGAGAAAAACTTTGTCTATGGTGCTGCCCAGAAACCCCAAATGAGGATCAAACTGCTTGGCCCTCGGCAACACCCCAATTGCATAGGCTACCTTAAACACTGATGCTCTGTCGCAAATAGCCTGAGCCCAGACCTTCCAACAGACACCGACACAGCTGGCTGCACACCCAGCACATTGGACCCGCCACTGCCTTAGGCCACCATCCATTCCCAACCTGGGTTTTCAGTCATCAGAACCTAGACCTTATCTCCAATCCCTGCACAGGGGGGAACCTGATGCACAAGTCAGAACCCCTCCTTCCCCATGGCAAGAAACCTTGCTGCTGGCAGTGAGTCAAACCTTCAGTGTAGGAGAAAACGGCATGGCCCATGAGGCCACGCCCATGTGTGAGGGCCGCCTTGGGCACAAACACACATTTTGACCCTCAGCGTGAGTACCTTATTCAAGTAACGCCTCTCAGTGATTGGACCAAGAGCCCGCATATGTGGCTTGCCATGCCCATAGGCACGCAGGACTAACTAGATGGTGTGTATTCCAGTTGAGGGAACCCACTGCTGTGCTCTAGAGTCCCTCTCCTGGGGGGTCCCCTGTGGCAGAAAACAGTACTCTTCCCTTCCCACAGAATGAACCCAAACACTTGGGAGCTTGGACAATCCCCCGAGAGGAAGGCTCTTCCTCGGCCCCTGAAGCAACCCCTACCCTGAACGGCCACTGTGAACGCAACACCCAGAGACAAAAGCCTGAGCGACTGCCTCCCACTTGCCCTCCTTTGATATCCAGAGGATCTCCCCTCTCGGACTGGAGATCAGGCCTGCCATTACCTTGGCCCCTACCTGAGCCAAGTTTGCTTTTTCAGACATCTGTCCCCACAGCCCTGGCAAACACTGCCTCTAGGCTGGGTCCTCTGGAGCCATACCACAGGACCATGCCTGCTCTCTCCTGGGAAACTCTGTCCATTCCTTTGGCCACACACCTCCAGAATATGAGAAACCTCAAGGCCCCCGAGGACATACCATTACCGGGAGCCTCCCTGCACACACAGGGGCCTTCGGACACAAGCGGAGCTGCTACCTCCATGAAGGCATGCACACCGATGTCAACAGAGATAGAAGGTTGAGCCCGACAGGCCCTTAGGCCCTAATCTCAAATCTTGCTTTGTTTTCCAGGTGTCACTCCTCAGAGGCTTTGGTTCGAGGAACAGGATATGGGGCTTTCCTGAGGCACTGAACAGAACTTCTCTCGTCTCCACATGGGAAGCTTCCTTGTTGGAGCCGTGTCAAACACCTCAGGTTGGAGAATCCTGCAGAGTCCCTGAGCCACCTCCACATTCCAAGGTCTCCCAGGCCACCAAGCCACAGTAGGACTCATCTTCAGGAGAGTCCAATTCAACTCTCCCCTCTGGGTAGCTCACCCAGGAGCCCACAGATTGAGCCTGCCTTGTCCTGACTAAAGAGTGGGAGTATGAGGTGGCGTTCCCAGGCATCCATGCTTAGACACCTGCTCTCGAGTCTTTCCGTATGGGGCCTCCTGGAACCATCCAATAGCACTCGACTTTCGTGCAGAAGGAAACCTTGAGGTTTGGAGTAGTTCACAAATCCCATCGTAGGCAAACCTTCCTGGCCTCATGAGGCCCCCACACCATTCAGGAAGAGGCCATGCTGGACAAAAACTCTAGCCTGAGGCACGTCTCAGAGTTGAAATGACCTCAGTGCAGGAGATCTCGATTCAGCCTCTCAGAGTGGGCCTGCCGTGCCATCGGTCCCAAACCTCACGCTAGCTTGTGTTTTCAGACTTCCTTCCTCACACTCCTGGCAAACAAGCCCTCCGGACTAGGAACTCCAGAACCACAACCCAGCCCAGGGCCTGCCCAAGGGAAGAAAAACGTTTCCCTGTGGGGCTCTCTCCAGAAAACCCAGATGAGGATCAACCTGCTCGGGCCTCGACGGTACCCGAACTGGATAGGCTGCTCTGGGCACTCATGCTCTGTCTGACACAGCCTGAAGCCAGACGTCCAGACAGACAAGGAGACAGCTGGCCGCACACCCAGCACTTCGGACACGCCATGGTCTTATGCCGTCACCTCTTCCTAACCTTGGTTTTCAGATATCTGAACCTAGACATTATATCAATTCTCCACACAGCTGGGTATCGCAAGCACAACACAGAACTCCTCCTTCCCCGTGGCTGTAAAGCTTGCTCTTGGCATGGAGTCACACCTTCAGGGTGGGAGAAACCTTCCTGGTCCCTGATGCCACGCCCAAACTTGAGTGCTGCTTGGGCACAAATTCACACTCTGACCCTCAGCATGAGCCCCATGTCAAAGAAAGGCCTGTCAGGGCCTGGGCCAAGAGCCCGCATATGGGGCTTGCCAAGCCCCTATGCACCCAATCCTCACCAGTGTTTGAGTTTTCCAGTCGCCCCGCCCGTACCTGGGGCTCTGCTCTGGAATCCCTTTCTTGGAGAGACACGTGAGCCAGACAACACGACTCCACCCTTCCCACAAAATGACCCCAAACTCTTGGGAGCTGGGACAAATCCCCAGAGAGGGATACTCGTCCACAGTCCCTGAGGCCACCCCTCCAATCCACGGCTATCTCGGACACAACATCCAGAGAGAAAAGGCTGAAGGAACGCCTCCCCCTCGCCCTTGTTTCAGAGGCCCAGGAGCTCCCTCTCGGGCTGTACATCCGGCCTGCCATACCCTAGGCGCCACTCATAAGCTGAGTTTGTGTTTTCAGACTTCTGTGCCCTCAGCCTGGACCCACACAACCGCCAGGCTAGGGCCTCTGGAGCCACAGCGAAAGATTGTGCCTGCCCTCTCCAAGGAAATTGTGCCCAATCGATTGACCACAACCCTACAGGTTAGGGAAAAGCTCCAAGGCCCCTGAGGCCATCAATAGTGTAGGCCACCCTGGACTAAGAGGGGCTCTCTGACACCAGCGGAGCAACTATCTCCACTTAGACTCTCAGACAGTGTCCCCAGAGACAGAAGGTTGAAATGGACAGGCCCCCAGGCCCTAATCTGAACCTTAGCTTTGGTTTCCATGTGTCCGTCCTCAGAGGTCTGTATTCGTAGACCAGCACACGGGGCTTTTCTGAGGCACCAAACCAAACCTCTCTCGCCTCCACATGGGGAGCTTACTTACTGGGGATGTATCAAACCCTTCAGGTAGGAGAGTTCCGCAGGGCCACTGAACAACCAGCACATTCCAAGGTTTCCATGGACCCAAACGCACATTATGACGCATCCTCAGGAGAGGCCATTTCAACTCAGCCCCCTGGTTAGCGTGCCCCAGAGGCAGCAGATCAAACATATCTTGTGGCTAATGGCCAATGGGAATGCGAGGCATGCTGTACAGGGATCCATCCTTCGAACCGTGCTCTCCAGTCCTTCCGTATGGTATGTCCTGGAGCCATGCAACAGGACTCGAATGTCCCACAGAAGTAAACCTGGTGGTTTGGGGCAACCTCCAAACTCAGCGTGGGAAAACTTCCTTGGCCTCATGAGGCCCCCGCTTCATGAAGGTGCCATCATGGACACATACTCCAGCCTCAGCCAACGTCTGATCCTCAGCCTGACTTCAGATGCAGGAGATTTTAATTCAGCCTCTGCCTAGTGGGCCTGCTCTGCCCTTGGCTCCAATCCTCACTTTAGCTTGTGTTCCTAGACTTCCGTCCTCACACTCCTGGCCCGCAAACCCTCCCTACTGGGAATTCTGGGGCCACAATGAAGCACTCCGCCTGCCTCCCAGGAGAAAAACTTTGTCTATATTGCTGCCCAGAAACCCCAAATGAGGATCAAACTGCTTGGCCCTCGGCAACACCCCAATTGCATAGGCTACCTTAAACACTGATGCTCTGTCGCAAATAGCCTGAGCCCAGACCTTCCAACAGACACCGACACAGCTGGCTGCACACCCAGCACATTGGACCCGCCACTGCCTTAGGCCACCATCCATTCCCAACCTGGGTTTTCAGTCATCAGAACCTAGACCTTATCTCCAATCCCTGCACAGGGGGGAACCTGATGCACAAGTCAGAACCCCTCCTTCCCCATGGCAAGAAACCTTGCTGCTGGCAGTGAGTCAAACCTTCAGTGTAGGAGAAAACGGCATGGCCCATGAGGCCACGCCCATGTGTGAGGGCCGCCTTGGGCACAAACACACATTGTGACCCTCAGCGTGAGTACCTTATTCAAGTAACGCCTCTCAGTGATTGGACCAAGAGCCCGCATATGTGGCTTGCCATGCCCATAGGCACGCAGGACTAACTAGATGGTGTGTATTCCAGTTGAGGGAACCCACTGCTGTGCTCTAGAGTCCCTCTCCTGGGGGGTCCCCTGTGGCAGAAAACAGTACTCTTCCCTTCCCACAGAATGAACCCAAACACTTGGGAGCTTGGACAATCCCCCGAGAGGAAGGCTCTTCCTCGGCCCCTGAAGCAACCCCTACCCTGAACGGCCACTGTGAACGCAACACCCAGAGACAAAAGCCTGAGCGACTGCCTCCCACTTGCCCTCCTTTGATATCCAGAGGATCTCCCCTCTCGGACTGGAGATCAGGCCTGCCATTACCTTGGCCCCTACCTGAGCCAAGTTTGCTTTTTCAGACATCTGTCCCCACAGCCCTGGCAAACACAGCCTCTAGGCTGGGTCCTCTGGAGCCATACCACAGGACCATGCCTGCTCTCTCCTGGGAAACTCTGTCCATTCCTTTGGCCACACACCTCCAGAATATGAGAAACCTCAAGGCCCCCGAGGACATACCATTACCGGGAGCCTCCCTGCACACACAGGGGCCTTCGGACACAAGCGGAGCTGCTACCTCCATGAAGGCATGCACACAGATGTCAACAGAGATAGAAGGTTGAGCCCGACAGGCCCTTAGGCCCTAATCTCAACTCTTGCTTTGTTTTCCAGGTGTCACTCCTCAGAGGCTTTGGTTCGAAGAACAGGATATGGGGCTTTCCTGAGGCACTGAACAGAACTTCTCTCATCTCCACATGGGAAGCTTCCTTGTTGGAGCCGTGTCAAACACCTCAGGTTGGAGAATCCTGCAGAGTCCCTGAGCCACCTCCACATTCCAAGGTCTCCCAGGCCACCAAGCCACAGTAGGACACATCTTCAGGAGAGTCCATTTCAACTCTCCCCTCTGGGTAGCTCACCCAGGAGCCCGCAGATTGAGCCTGCCTTGTCCTGATTAAAGAGTGGGAATATGAGGTGGCGTTCCCAGGCATCCATGCTTAGACACCTGCTCTCGAGTCTTTCCGTATGGGGCCTCCTGGAACCATCCAATAGCACTCGACTTTCGTGCAGAAGGAAACCTTGAGGTTTGGAGTAGTTCACAAATCCCATCGTAGGCAAACCTTCCTGGCCTCATGAGGCCCCCACACCATTCAGGAAGAGGCCATGCTGGACAAAAACTCTAGCCTGAGGCACGTCTCAGAGTTGAAATGACCTCAGTGCAGGAGATCTCGATTCAGCCTCTCAGAGTGGGCCTGCCGTGCCATCGGTCCCAAACCTCACGCTAGCTTGTGTTTTCAGACTTCCTTCCTCACACTCCTGGCAAACAAGCCCTCCGGACTAGGAACTCCAGAACCACAACCCAGCCCAGGGTCTGCCCAAGGGAAGAAAAACGTTTCCCTGTGGGGCTCTCTCCAGAAAACCCAGATGAGGATCAACCTGCTCGGGCCTCGACGGTACCCGAACTGGATAGGCTGCTCTGGGCACTCATGCTCTGTCTGACACAGCCTGAAGCCAGACGTCCAGACAGACAAGGAGACAGCTGGCCGCACACCCAGCACTTCGGACACGCCATGGTCTTATGCCGTCACCTCTTCCTAACCTTGGTTTTCAGATATCTGAACCTAGACATTATATCAATTCTCCACACAGCTGGGTATCGCAAGCACAACACAGAACTCCTCCTTCCCCGTGGCTGTAAAGCTTGCTCTTGGCATGGAGTCACACCTTCAGGGTGGGAGAAACCTTCCTGGTCCCTGATGCCACGCCCAAACTTGAGTGCTGCTTGGGCACAAATTCACACTCTGACCCTCAGCATGAGCCCCATGTCAAAGAAAGGCCTGTCAGGGCCTGGGCCAAGAGCCCGCATATGGGGCTTGCCAAGCCCCTATGCACCCAATCCTCACCAGTGTTTGAGTTTTCCAGTCGCCCCGCCCGTACCTGGGGCTCTGCTCTGGAATCCCTTTCTTGGAGAGACACGTGAGCCAGACAACACTTTTCCACCCTTCCCACAAAATGACCCCAAACTCTTGGGAGCTGGGACAAATCCCCAGAGAGGGATACTCGTCCACAGTCCCTGAGGCCACCCCTCCAATCCACGGCTATCTCGGACACAACATCCAGAGACAAAAGCCTGAAGGAACGCCTCCCACTCGCCCTTGTTTTAGAGGCCCAGGAGCTCCCTCTCGGGCTGTACATCCGGCCTGCCATACCCTAGGCGCCACTCATAAGCTGAGTTTGTGTTTTCAGACTTCTGTGCCCTCAGCCTGGACCCACACAACCGCCAGGCTAGGGCCTCTGGAGCCACAGCGAAAGATTGTGCCTGCCCTCTCCAAGGAAATTGTGCCCAATCCATTGACCACAACCCTACAGGTTATGGAAAAGCTCCAAGGCCCCTGAGGCCATCAATAGTGTAGGCCACCCTGGACTAAGAGGGGCTCTCTGACACCAGCGGAGCAACTATCTCCACTTAGACTCTCAGACAGTGTCCCCAGAGACAGAAGGTTGAAATGGACAGGCCCCCAGGCCCTAATCTGAACCTTAGCTTTGGTTTCCATGTGTCCGTCCTCAGAGGTCTGTATTCGTAGACCAGCACACGGGGCTTATCTGAGGCACCAAACCAAACCTCTCTCGCCTCCACATCGGGAGCTTACTTACTGGGGATGTATCAATCCCTTCAGGTAGGAGAGTTCCGCAGGGCCACTGAACAACCAGCACATTCCAAGGTTTCCATGGACCCAAACGCACATTATGACGCATCCTCAGGAGAGGCCATTTCAACTCAGCCCCCTGGTTAGCGTGCCCCAGAGGCAGCAGATCAAACATATCTTGTGGCTAATGGCCAATGGGAATGCGAGGCATGCTGTACAGGGATCCATCCTTCGAACCGTGCTCTCCAGTCCTTCTGTATGGTATGTCCTGGAGCCATGCAACAGGACTCGAATGTCCCACAGAAGGAAACCTGGTGGTTTGGGGCAACCTCCAAACTCAGCGTGGGAAAACTTCCTTGGCCTGATGAGGCCCCCGCTTCATGAAGGTGCCATCATGGACACATACTCCAGCCTCAGCCAACGTCTGATCCTCAGCCTGACTTCAGATGCAGGAGATTTTGATTCAGCCTCTGCCTAGTGGGCCTGCTCTGCCCTTGGCTCCAATCCTCACTTTAGCTTGTGTTCCTAGACTTCCGTCCTCACACTCCTGGCCCGCAAACCCACCCTACTGGGAATTCTGGGGCCACAATGAAGCACTCCGCCTGCCTCCCAGGAGAAAAACTTTGTCTATGGTGCTGCCCAGAAACCCCAAATGAGGATCAAACTGCTTGGCCCTCGGCAACACCCCAATTGCATAGGCTACCTTAAACACTGATGCTCTGTCGCAAATAGCCTGAGTCCAGACCTTCCAACAGACACCGACACAGCTGGCTGCACACCCAGCACATTGGACCCGCCACTGCCTTAGGCCACCATCCATTCCCAACCTGGGTTTTCAGTCATCAGAACCTAGACCTTATCTCCAATCCCTGCACAGGGGGGAACCTGATGCACAAGTCAGAACCCCTCCTTCCCCATGGCAAGAAACCTTGCTGCTGGCAGTGAGTCAAACCTTCAGTGTAGGAGAAAACGGCATGGCCCATGAGGCCACGCCCATGTGTGAGGGCCGCCTTGGGCACAAACACACATTTTGACCCTCAGCGTGAGTACCTTATTCAAGTAACGCCTCTCAGTGATTGGACCAAGAGCCCGCATATGTGGCTTGCCATGCCCATAGGCACGCAGGACTAACTAGATGGTGTGTATTCCAGTTGAGGGAACCCACTGCTGTGCTCTAGAGTCCCTCTCCTGGGGGGTCCCCTGTGGCAGAAAACAGTACTCTTCCCTTCCCACAGAATGAACCCAAACACTTGGGAGCTTGGACAATCCCCCGAGAGGAAGGCTCTTCCTCGGCCCCTGAAGCAACCCCTACCCTGAACGGCCACTGTGAACGCAACACCCAGAGACAAAAGCCTGAGCGACTGCCTCCCACTTGCCCTCCTTTGATATCCAGAGGATCTCCCCTCTCGGACTGGAGATCAGGCCTGCCATTACCTTGGCCCCTACCTGAGCCAAGTTTGCTTTTTCAGACATCTGTCCCCACAGCCCTGGCAAACACTGCCTCTAGGCTGGGTCCTCTGGAGCCATACCACAGGACCATGCCTGCTCTCTCCTGGGAAACTCTGTCCATTCCTTTGGCCACACACCTCCAGAATATGAGAAACCTCAAGGCCCCCGAGGACATACCATTACCAGGAGCCTCCCTGCACACACAGGGGCCTTCGGACACAAGCGGAGCTGCTACCTCCATGAAGGCATGCACACCGATGTCAACAGAGATAGAAGGTTGAGTCCGACAGGCCCTTAGGCCCTAATCTCAACTCTTGCTTTGTTTTCCAGGTGTCACTCCTCAGAGGCTTTGGTTCGAGGAACAGGATATGGGGCTTTCCTGAGGCACTGAACAGAACTTCTCTCGTCTCCACATGGGAAGCTTCCTTGTTGGAGCCGTGTCAAACACCTCAGGTTGGAGAATCCTGCAGAGTCCCTGAGCCACCTCCACATTCCAAGGTCTCCCAGGCCACCAAGCCACAGTAGGACTCATCTTCAGGAGAGTCCAATTCAACTCTCCCCTCTGGGTAGCTCACCCAGGAGCCCACAGATTGAGCCTGCCTTGTCCTGACTAAAGAGTGGGAGTATGAGGTGGCGTTCCCAGGCATCCATGCTTAGACACCTGCTCTCGAGTCTTTCCGTATGGGGCCTCCTGGAACCATCCAATAGCACTCGACTTTCGTGCAGAAGGAAACCTTGAGGTTTGGAGTAGTTCACAAATCCCATCGTAGGCAAACCTTCCTGGCCTCATGAGGCCCCCACACCATTCAGGAAGAGGCCATGCTGGACAAAAACTCTAGCCTGAGGCACGTCTCAGAGTTGAAATGACCTCAGTGCAGGAGATCTCGATTCAGCCTCTCAGAGTGTGCCTGCCGTGCCATCGGTCCCAAACCTCACGCTAGCTTGTGTTTTCAGTCTTCCTTCCTCACACTCCTGGCAAACAAGCCCTCCGGACTAGGAACTCCAGAACCACAACCCAGCCCAGGGCCTGCCCAAGGGAAGAAAAACGTTTCCCTGTGGGGCTCTCTCCAGAAAACCCAGATGAGGATCAACCTGCTCGGGCCTCGACGGTACCCGAACTGGATAGGCTGCTCTGGGCACTCATGCTCTGTCTGACACAGCCTGAAGCCAGACGTCCAGACAGACAAGGAGACAGCTGGCCGCACACCCAGCACTTCGGACACGCCATGGTCTTATGCCGTCACCTCTTCCTAACCTTGGTTTTCAGATATCTGAACCTAGACATTATATCAATTCTCCACACAGCTGGGTATCGCAAGCACAACACAGAACTCCTCCTTCCCCGTGGCTGTAAAGCTTGCTCTTGGCATGGAGTCACACCTTCAGGGTGGGAGAAACCTTCCTGGTCCCTGATGCCACGCCCAAACTTGAGTGCTGCTTGGGCACAAATTCACACTCTGACCCTCAGCATGAGCCCCATGTCAAAGAAAGGCCTGTCAGGGCCTGGGCCAAGAGCCCGCATATGGGGCTTGCCAAGCCCCTATGCACCCAATCCTCACCAGTGTTTGAGTTTTCCAGTCGCCCCGCTCGTACCTGGGGCTCTGCTCTGGAATCCCTTTCTTGGAGAGACACGTGAGCCAGACAACACGACTCCACCCTTCCCACAAAATGACCCCAAACTCTTGGGAGTTGGGACAAATCCCCAGAGAGGGATACTCGTCCACAGTCCCTGAGGCCACCCCTCCAATCCACGGCTATCTCGGACACAACATCCAGAGACAAAAGCCTGAAGGAACGCCTCCCCCTCGCCCTTGTTTCAGAAGCCCAGGAGCTCCCTCTCGGGCTGTACATCCGGCCTGCCATACCCTAGGCGCCACTCATAAGCTGAGTTTGTGTTTTCAGACTTCTGTGCCCTCAGCCTGGACCCACACAACCGCCAGGCTAGGGCCTCTGGAGCCACAGCGAAAGATTGTGCCTGCCCTCTCCAAGGAAATTGTGCCCAATCGATTGACCACAACCCTACAGGTTAGGGAAAAGCTCCAAGGCCCCTGAGGCCATCAATAGTGTAGGCCACCCTGGACTAAGAGGGGCTCTCTGACACCAGCGGAGCAACTATCTCCACTTAGACTCTCAGACAGTGTCCCCAGAGACAGAAGGTTGAAATGGACAGGCCCCCAGGCCCTAATCTGAACCTTAGCTTTGGTTTCCATGTGTCGGTCCTCAGAGGTCTGTATTCGTAGACCAGCACACGGGGCTTTTCTGAGGCACCAAACCAAACCTCTCTCGCCTCCACATGGGGAGCTTACTTACTGGGGATGTATCAAACCCTTCAGGTAGGAGAGTTCCGCAGGGCCACTGAACAACCAGCACATTCCAAGGTTTCCATGGACCCAAACGCACATTATGACGCATCCTCAGGAGAGGCCATTTCAACTCAGCCCCCTGGTTAGCGTGCCCCAGAGGCAGCAGATCAAACATATCTTGTGGCTAATGGCCAATGGGAATGCGAGGCATGCTGTACAGGGATCCATCCTTCGAACCGTGCTCTCCAGTCCTTCCGTATGGTATGTCCTGGAGCCATGCAACAGGACTCGAATGTCCCACAGAAGGAAACCTGGTGGTTTGGGGCAACCTCCAAACTCAGCGTGGGAAAACTTCCTTGGCCTGATGAGGCCCCCGCTTCATGAAGGTGCCATCATGGACACATACTCCAGCCTCAGCCAACGTCTGATCCTCAGCCTGACTTCAGATGCAGGAGATTTTAATTCAGCCTCTGCCTAGTGGGCCTGCTCTGCCCTTGGCTCCAAACCTCACTTTAGCTTGTGTTCCTAGACTTCCGTCCTCACACTCCTGGCCCGCAAACCCTCCCTACTGGGAATTCTGGGGCCACAATGAAGCACTCCGCCTGCCTCCCAGGAGAAAAACTTTGTCTATGTTGCTGCCCAGAAACCCCAAATGAGGATCAAACTGCTTGGCCCTCGGCAACACCCCAATTGCATAGGCTACCTTAAACACTGATGCTCTGTCGCAAATAGCCTGAGCCCAGACCTTCCAACAGACACCGACACAGCTGGCTGCACACCCAGCACATTGGACCCGCCACTGCCTTAGGCCACCATCCATTCCCAACCTGGGTTTTCAGTCATCAGAACCTAGACCTTATCTCCAATCCCTGCACAGGGGGGAACCTGATGCACAAGTCAGAACCCCTCCTTCCCCATGGCAAGAAACCTTGCTGCTGGCAGTGAGTCAAACCTTCAGTGTAGGAGAAAACGGCATGGCCCATGAGGCCACGCCCATGTGTGAGGGCCGCCTTGGGCACAAACACACATTGTGACCCTCAGCGTGAGTACCTTATTCAAGTAACGCCTCTCAGTGATTGGACCAAGAGCCCGCATATGTGGCTTGCCATGCCCATAGGCACGCAGGACTAACTAGATGGTGTGTATTCCAGTTGAGGGAACCCACTGCTGTGCTCTAGAGTCCCTCTCCTGGGGGGTCCCCTGTGGCAGAAAACAGTACTCTTCCCTTCCCACAGAATGAACCCAAACACTTGGGAGCTTGGACAATCCCCCGAGAAGAAGGATCTTCCTCGGCCCCTGAAGCAACCCCTACCCTGAACGGCCACTGTGAACGCAACACCCAGAGACAAAAGCCTGAGCGACTGCCTCCCACTTGCCCTCCTTTGATATCCAGAGGATCTCCCCTCTCGGACTGGAGATCAGGCCTGCCATTACCTTGGCCCCTACCTGAGCCAAGTTTGCTTTTTCAGACATCTGTCCCCACAGCCCTGGCAAACACTGCCTCTAGGCTGGGTCCTCTGGAGCCATACCACAGGACCATGCCTGCTCTCTCCTGGGAAACTCTGTCCATTCCTTTGGCCACACACCTCCAGAATATGAGAAACCTCAAGGCCCCCGAGGACATACCATTACCGGGAGCCTCCCTGCACACACAGGGGCCTTCGGACACAAGCGGAGCTGCTACCTCCATGAAGGCATGCACACCGATGTCAACAGAGATAGAAGGTTGAGCCCGACAGGCCCTTAGGCCCTAATCTCAACTCTTGCTTTGTTTTCCAGGTGTCACTCCTCAGAGGCTTTGGTTCGAAGAACAGGATATGGGGCTTTCCTGAGGCACTGAACAGAACTTCTCTCGTCTCCACATGGGAAGCTTCCTTGTTGGAGCCGTGTCAAACACCTCAGGTTGGAGAATCCTGCAGAGTCCCTGAGCCACCTCCACATTCCAAGGTCTCCCAGGCCACCAAGCCACAGTAGGACTCATCTTCAGGAGAGTCCAATTCAACTCTCCCCTCTGGGTAGCTCACCCAGGAGCCCACAGATTGAGCCTGCCTTGTCCTGACTAAAGAGTGGGAATATGAGGTGGCGTTCCCAGGCATCCATGCTTAGACACCTGCTCTCGAGTCTTTCCGTATGGGGCCTCCTGGAACCATCCAATAGCACTCGACTTTCGTGCAGAAGGAAACCTTGAGGTTTGGAGTAGTTCACAAATCCCATCGTAGGCAAACCTTCCTGGCCTCATGAGGCCCCCACACCATTCAGGAAGAGGCCATGCTGGACAAAAACTCTAGCCTGAGGCACGTCTCAGAGTTGAAATGACCTCAGTGCAGGAGATCTCGATTCAGCCTCTCAGAGTGGGCCTGCCGTGCCATCGGTCCCAAACCTCACGCTAGCTTGTGTTTTCAGACTTCCTTCCTCACACTCCTGGCAAACAAGCCCTCCGGACTAGGAACTCCAGAACCACAACCCAGCCCAGGGTCTGCCCAAGGGAAGAAAAACGTTTCCCTGTGGGGCTCTCTCCAGAAAACCCAGATGAGGATCAACCTGCTCGGGCCTCGACGGTACCCGAACTGGATAGGCTGCTCTGGGCACTCATGCTCTGTCTGACACAGCCTGAAGCCAGACGTCCAGACAGACAAGGAGACAGCTGGCCGCACACCCAGCACTTCGGACACGCCATGGTCTTATGCCGTCACCTCTTCCTAACCTTGGTTTTCAGATATCTGAACCTAGACATTATATCAATTCTCCACACAGCTGGGTATCGCAAGCACAACACAGAACTTTTCCTTCCCCGTGGCTGTAAAGGTTGCTCTTGGCATGGAGTCACACCTTCAGGGTGGGAGAAACCTTCCTGGTCCCTGATGCCACGCCCAAACTTGAGTGCTGCTTGGGCACAAATTCACACTCTGACCCTCAGCATGAGCCCCATGTCAAAGAAAGGCCTGTCAGGGCCTGGGCCAAGAGCCCGCATATGGGGCTTGCCAAGCCCCTATGCACCCAATCCTCACCAGTGTTTGAGTTTTCCAGTCGCCCCGCTCGTACCTGGGGCTCTGCTCTGGAATCCCTTTCTTGGAGAGACACGTGAGCCAGACAACACGACTCCACCCTTCCCACAAAATGACCCCAAACTCTTGGGAGCTGGGACAAATCCCCAGAGAGGGATACTCGTCCACAGTCCCTGAGGCCACCCCTCCAATCCACGGCTATCTCGGACACAACATCCAGAGACAAAAGGCTGAAGGAACGCCTCCCCCTCGCCCTTGTTTCAGAGGCCCAGGAGCTCCCTCTCGGGCTGTACATCCGGCCTGCCATACCCTAGGCGCCACTCATAAGCTGAGTTTGTGTTTTCAGACTTCTGTGCCCTCAGCCTGGACCCACACAACCGCCAGACTAGGGCCTCTGGAGCCACAGCGAAAGATTGTGCCTGCCCTCTCCAAGGAAATTGTGCCCAATCCATTGACCACAACCCTACAGGTTAGGGAAAAGCTCCAAGGCCCCTGAGGCCATCAATAGTGTAGGCCACCCTGGACTAAGAGGGGCTCTCTGACACCAGCGGAGCAACTATCTCCACTTAGACTCTCAGACAGTGTCCCCAGAGACAGAAGGTTGAAATGGACAGGCCCCCAGGCCCTAATCTGAACCTTAGCTTTGGTTTCCATGTGTCCGTCCTCAGAGGTCTGTATTCGTAGACCAGCACACGGGGCTTATCTGAGGCACCAAACCAAACCTCTCTCGCCTCCACATGGGGAGCTTACTTACTGGGGATGTATCAAACCCTTCAGGTAGGAGAGTTCCGCAGGGCCACTGAACAACCAGCACATTCCAAGGTTTCCATGGACCCAAACGCACATTATGACGCATCCTCAGGAGAGGCCATTTCAACTCAGCCCCCTGGTTAGCGTGCCCCAGAGGCAGCAGATCAAACATATCTTGTGGCTAATGGCCAATGGGAATGCGAGGCATGCTGTACAGGGATCCATCCTTCGAACCGTGCTCTCCAGTCCTTCCGTATGGTATGTCCTGGAGCCATGCAACAGGACTCGAATGTCCCACAGAAGGAAACCTGGTGGTTTGGGGCAACCTCCAAACTCAGCGTGGGAAAACTTCCTTGGCCTGATGAGGCCCCCGCTTCATGAAGGTGCCATCATGGACACATACTCCAGCCTCAGCCAACGTCTGATCCTCAGCCTGACTTCAGATGCAGGAGATTTTGATTCAGCCTCTGCCTAGTGGGCCTGCTCTGCCCTTGGCTCCAATCCTCACTTTAGCTTGTGTTCCTAGACTTCCGTCCTCACACTCCTGGCCCGCAAACCCTCCCTACTGGGAATTCTGGGGCCACAATGAAGCACTCCGCCTGCCTCCCAGGAGAAAAACTTTGTCTATGGTGCTGCCCAGAAACCCCAAATGAGGATCAAACTGCTTGGCCCTCGGCAACACCCCAATTGCATAGGCTACCTTAAACACTGATGCTCTGTCGCAAATAGCCTGAGCCCAGACCTTCCAACAGTCACTGACACAGCTGGCTGCACACCCAGCACATTGGACCCGCCACTGCCTTAGGCCACCATCCATTCCCAACCTGGGTTTTCAGTCATCAGAACCTAGACCTTATCTCCAATCCCTGCACAGGGGGGAACCTGATGCACAAGTCAGAACCCCTCCTTCCCCATGGCAAGAAACCTTGCTGCTGGCAGTGAGTCAAACCTTCAGTGTAGGAGAAAACGGCATGGCCCATGAGGCCACGCCCATGTGTGAGGGCCGCCTTGGGCACAAACACACATTGTGACCCTCAGCGTGAGTACCTTATTCAAGTAACGCCTCTCAGTGATTGGACCAAGAGCCCGCATATGTGGCTTGCCATGCCCATAGGCACGCAGGACTAACTAGATGGTGTGTATTCCAGTTGAGGGAACCCACTGCTGTGCTCTAGAGTCCCTCTCCTGGGGGGTCCCCTGTGGCAGAAAACAGTACTCTTCCCTTCCCACAGAATGAACCCAAACACTTGGGAGCTTGGACAATCCCCCGAGAGGAAGGCTCTTCCTCGGCCCCTGAAGCAACCCCTACCCTGAACGGCCACTGTGAACGCAACACCCAGAGACAAAAGCCTGAGCGACTGCCTCCCACTTGCCCTCCTTTGATATCCAGAGGATCTCCCCTCTCGGACTGGAGATCAGGCCTGCCATTACCTTGGCCCCTACCTGAGCCAAGTTTGCTTTTTCAGACATCTGTCCCCACAGCCCTGGCAAACACTGCCTCTAGGCTGGGTCCTCTGGAGCCATACCACAGGACCATGCCTGCTCTCTCCTGGGAAACTCTGTCCATTCCTTTGGCCACACACCTCCAGAATATGAGAAACCTCAAGGCCACCGAGGACATACCATTACCGGGAGCCTCCCTGCACACACAGGGGCCTTCGGACACAAGCGGAGCTGCTACCTCCATGAAGGCATGCACACAGATGTCAACAGAGATAGAAGGTTGAGCCCGACAGGCCCTTAGGCCCTAATCTCAACTCTTGCTTTGTTTTCCAGGTGTCACTCCTCAGAGGCTTTGGTTCGAAGAACAGGATATGGGGCTTTCCTGAGGCACTGAACAGAACTTCTCTCGTCTCCACATGGGAAGCTTCCTTGTTGGAGCCGTGTCAAACACCTCAGGTTGGAGAATCCTGCAGAGTCCCTGAGCCACCTCCACATTCCAAGGTCTCCCAGGCCACCAAGCCACAGTAGGACTCATCTTCAGGAGAGTCCATTTCAACTCTCCCCTCTGGGTAGCTCACCCAGGAGCCCGCAGATTGAGCCGGCCTTGTCCTGACTAAAGAGTGGGAATATGAGGTGGCGTTCCCAGGCATCCATGCTTAGACACCTGCTCTCGAGTCTTTCCGTATGGGGCCTCCTGGAACCATCCAATAGCACTCGACTTTCGTGCAGAAGGAAACCTTGAGGTTTGGAGGAGTTCACAAATCCCATCGTAGGCAAACCTTCCTGGCCTCATGAGGCCCCCACACCATTCAGGAAGAGGCCATGCTGGACAAAAACTCTAGCCTGAGGCACGTCTCAGAGTTGAAATGACCTCAGTGCAGGAGATCTCGATTCAGCCTCTCAGAGTGGGCCTGCCGTGCCATCGGTCCCAAACCTCACGCTAGCTTGTGTTTTCAGACTTCCTTCCTCACACTCCTGGCAAACAAGCCCTCCGGACTAGGAACTCCAGAACCACAACCCAGCCCAGGGTCTGCCCAAGGGAAGAAAAACGTTTCCCTGTGGGGCTCTCTCCAGAAAACCCAGATGAGGATCAACCTGCTCGGGCCTTGACGGTACTCGAACTGGATAGGCTGCTCTGGGCACTCATGCTCTGTCTGACACAGCCTGAAGCCAGACGTCCAGACAGACAAGGAGACAGCTGGCCGCACACCCAGCACTTTGGACACGCCATGATCTTATGCCGTCTCCTCGTCCTAACCTTGGTTTTCAGATATCTGAACCTAGACAGTATATCAATTCTCCACACAGCTGGGTATCGAAGCACAACACAGAACTCCTCCTTCCCCGTGGCTGTAAAGCTTGCTCTTGGCATGGAGTCACACCTTCAGGGTGGGAGAAACCTTCCTGGTCCCTGATGCCACGCCCAAACTTGAGTGCTGCTTGGGCACAAATTCACACTCTGACCCTCAGCATGAGCCCCATGTCAAAGAAAGGCCTGTCAGGGCCTGGGCCAAGAGCCCGCATATGGGGCTTGCCAAGCCCCTATGCACCCAATCCTCACCAGTGTTTGAGTTTTCCAGTCGCCCCGCCCGTACCTGGGGCTCTGCTCTGGAATCCCTTTCTTGGAGAGACACGTGAGCCAGACAACACTTTTCCACCCTTCCCACAAAATGACCCCAAACTCTTGGGAGCTGGGACAAATCCCCAGAGAGGGATACTCGTCCACAGTTCCTGAGGCCACCCCTACAATCCACGGCTATCTCGGACACAACATCCAGAGACAAAAGCCTGAAGGAACGCCTCCCACTCGCCCTTGTTTCAGAGGCCCAGGAGCTCCCTCTCGGGCTGTACATCCGGCCTGCCATACCCTAGGCGCCACTCATAAGCTGAGTTTGTGTTTTCAGACTTCTGTGCCCTCAGCCTGGACCCACACAACCGCCAGACTAGGGCCTCTGGAGCCACAGCGAAAGATTGTGCCTACCCTCTCCAAGGAAATTGTGCCCAATCCATTGACCACCCCCCTCAGGTTAGGGAACAGCTCCAAGGCCCCTGAGGCCATCAATAGTGTAGGCCACCCTGGACTAAGAGGGGCTCTCTGACACCAGCGGAGCAACTATCTCCACTTAGACTCTCAGAAAGTGTCCCCAGAGACAGAAGGTTGAAATGGACAGGCCCCCAGGCCCTAATCTGAACCTTAGCTTTGGTTTCCATGTGTCCGTCCTCAGAGGTCTGTATTCGTAGACCAGCACACGGGGCTTTTCTGAGGCACCAAACCAAACCTCTCTCGCCTCCACATGGGGAGCTTACTTACTGGGGATGTATCAAACCCTTCAGGTAGGAGAGTTCCGCAGGGCCACTGAACAACCAGCACATTCCAAGGTTTCCATGGACCCAAACGCACATTATGACGCATCCTCAGGAGAGGCCATTTCAACTCAGCCCCCTGGTTAGCGTGCCCCAGAGGCAGCAGATCAAACATATCTTGTGGCTAATGGCCAATGGGAATGCGAGGCATGCTGTACAGGGATCCATCCTTCGAACCGTGCTCTCCAGTCCTTCCGTATGGTATGTCCTGGAGCCATGCAACAGGACTCGAATGTCCCACAGAAGGAAACCTGGTGGTTTGGGGCAACCTCCAAACTCAGCGTGGGAAAACTTCCTTGGCCTCATGAGGCCCCCGCTTCATGAAGGTGCCATCATGGACACATACTCCAGCCTCAGCCAACGTCTGATCCTCAGCCTGACTTCAGATGCAGGAGATTTTAATTCAGCCTCTGCCTAGTGGGCCTGCTCTGCCCTTGGCTCCAAACCTCACTTTAGCTTGTGTTCCTAGACTTCCGTCCTCACACTCCTGGCCCGCAAACCCTCCCTACTGGGAATTCTGGGGCCACAATGAAGCACTCCGCCTGCCTCCCAGGAGAAAAACTTTGTCTATGTTGCTGCCCAGAAACCCCAAATGAGGATCAAACTGCTTGGCCCTCGGCAACACCCCAATTGCATAGGCTACCTTAAACACTGATGCTCTGTCGCAAATAGCCTGAGCCCAGACCTTCCAACAGACACCGACACAGCTGGCTGCACACCCAGCACATTGGACCCGCCACTGCCTTAGGCCACCATCCATTCCCAACCTGGGTTTTCAGTCATCAGAACCTAGACCTTATCTCCAATCCCTGCACAGGGGGGAACCTGATGCACAAGTCAGAACCCCTCCTTCCCCATGGCAAGAAACCTTGCTGCTGGCAGTGAGTCAAACCTTCAGTGTAGGAGAAAACGGCATGGCCCATGAGGCCACGCCCATGTGTGAGGGCCGCCTTGGGCACAAACACACATTGTGACCCTCAGCGTGAGTACCTTATTCAAGTAACGCCTCTCAGTGATTGGACCAAGAGCCCGCATATGTGGCTTGCCATGCCCATAGGCACGCAGGACTAACTAGATGGTGTGTATTCCAGTTGAGGGAACCCACTGCTGTGCTCTAGAGTCCCTCTCCTGGGGGGTCCCCTGTGGCAGAAAACAGTACTCTTCCCTTCCCACAGAATGAACCCAAACACTTGGGAGCTTGGACAATCCCCCGAGAAGAAGGATCTTCCTCGGCCCCTGAAGCAACCCCTACCCTGAACGGCCACTGTGAACGCAACACCCAGAGACAAAAGCCTGAGCGACTGCCTCCCACTTGCCCTCCTTTGATATCCAGAGGATCTCCCCTCTCGGACTGGAGATCAGGCCTGCCATTACCTTGGCCCCTACCTGAGCCAAGTTTGCTTTTTCAGACATCTGTCCCCACAGCCCTGGCAAACACTGCCTCTAGGCTGGGTCCTCTGGAGCCATACCACAGGACCATGCCTGCTCTCTCCTGGGAAACTCTGTCCATTCCTTTGGCCACACACCTCCAGAATATGAGAAACCTCAAGGCCCCCGAGGACATACCATTACCGGGAGCCTCCCTGCACACACAGGGGCCTTCGGACACAAGCGGAGCTGCTACCTCCATGAAGGCATGCACACCGATGTCAACAGAGATAGAAGGTTGAGCCCGACAGGCCCTTAGGCCCTAATCTCAACTCTTGCTTTGTTTTCCAGGTGTCACTCCTCAGAGGCTTTGGTTCGAAGAACAGGATATGGGGCTTTCCTGAGGCACTGAACAGAACTTCTCTCGTCTCCACATGGGAAGCTTCCTTGTTGGAGCCGTGTCAAACACCTCAGGTTGGAGAATCCTGCAGAGTCCCTGAGCCACCTCCACATTCCAAGGTCTCCCAGGCCACCAAGCCACAGTAGGACTCATCTTCAGGAGAGTCCAATTCAACTCTCCCCTCTGGGTAGCTCACCCAGGAGCCCACAGATTGAGCCTGCCTTGTCCTGACTAAAGAGTGGGAATATGAGGTGGCGTTCCCAGGCATCCATGCTTAGACACCTGCTCTCGAGTCTTTCCGTATGGGGCCTCCTGGAACCATCCAATAGCACTCGACTTTCGTGCAGAAGGAAACCTTGAGGTTTGGAGTAGTTCACAAATCCCATCGTAGGCAAACCTTCCTGGCCTCATGAGGCCCCCACACCATTCAGGAAGAGGCCATGCTGGACAAAAACTCTAGCCTGAGGCACGTCTCAGAGTTGAAATGACCTCAGTGCAGGAGATCTCGATTCAGCCTCTCAGAGTGGGCCTGCCGTGCCATCGGTCCCAAACCTCACGCTAGCTTGTGTTTTCAGACTTCCTTCCTCACACTCCTGGCAAACAAGCCCTCCGGACTAGGAACTCCAGAACCACAACCCAGCCCAGGGTCTGCCCAAGGGAAGAAAAACGTTTCCCTGTGGGGCTCTCTCCAGAAAACCCAGATGAGGATCAACCTGCTCGGGCCTCGACGGTACCCGAACTGGATAGGCTGCTCTGGGCACTCATGCTCTGTCTGACACAGCCTGAAGCCAGACGTCCAGACAGACAAGGAGACAGCTGGCCGCACACCCAGCACTTCGGACACGCCATGGTCTTATGCCGTCACCTCTTCCTAACCTTGGTTTTCAGATATCTGAACCTAGACATTATATCAATTCTCCACACAGCTGGGTATCGCAAGCACAACACAGAACTTTTCCTTCCCCGTGGCTGTAAAGGTTGCTCTTGGCATGGAGTCACACCTTCAGGGTGGGAGAAACCTTCCTGGTCCCTGATGCCACGCCCAAACTTGAGTGCTGCTTGGGCACAAATTCACACTCTGACCCTCAGCATGAGCCCCATGTCAAAGAAAGGCCTGTCAGGGCCTGGGCCAAGAGCCCACATATGGGGCTTGCCAAGCCCCTATGCACCCAATCCTCACCAGTGTTTGAGTTTTCCAGTCGCCCCGCTCGTACCTGGGGCTCTGCTCTGGAATCCCTTTCTTGGAGAGACACGTGAGCCAGACAACACGACTCCACCCTTCCCACAAAATGACCCCAAACTCTTGGGAGTTGGGACAAATCCCCAGAGAGGGATACTCGTCCACAGTCCCTGAGGCCACCCCTCCAATCCACGGCTATCTCGGACACAACATCCAGAGACAAAAGGCTGAAGGAACGCCTCCCCCTCGCCCTTGTTTCAGAGGCCCAGGAGCTCCCTCTCGGGCTGTACATCCGGCCTGCCATACCCTAGGCGCCACTCATAAGCTGAGTTTGTGTTTTCAGACTTCTGTGCCCTCAGCCTGGACCCACACAACCGCCAGGCTAGGGCCTCTGGAGCCACAGCGAAAGATTGTGCCTGCCCTCTCCAAGGAAATTGTGCCCAATCCATTGACCACAACCCTACAGGTTAGGGAAAAGCTCCAAGGCCCCTGAGGCCATCAATAGTGTAGGCCACCCTGGACTAAGAGGGGCTCTCTGACACCAGCGGAGCAACTATCTCCACTTAGACTCTCAGACAGTGTCCCCAGAGACAGAAGGTTGAAATGGACAGGCCCCCAGGCCCTAATCTGAACCTTAGCTTTGGTTTCCATGTGTCCGTCCTCAGAGGTCTGTATTCGTAGACCAGCACACGGGGCTTATCTGAGGCACCAAACCAAACCTCTCTCGCCTCCACATGGGGAGCTTACTTACTGGGGATGTATCAAACCCTTCAGGTAGGAGAGTTCCGCAGGGCCACTGAACAACCAGCACATTCCAAGGTTTCCATGGACCCAAACGCACATTATGACGCATCCTCAGGAGAGGCCATTTCAACTCAGCCCCCTGGTTAGCGTGCCCCAGAGGCAGCAGATCAAACATATCTTGTGGCTAATGGCCAATGGGAATGCGAGGCATGCTGTACAGGGATCCATCCTTCGAACCGTGCTCTCCAGTCCTTCCGTATGGTATGTCCTGGAGCCATGCAACAGGACTCGAATGTCCCACAGAAGGAAACCTGGTGGTTTGGGGCAACCTCCAAACTCAGCGTGGGAAAACTTCCTTGGCCTGATGAGGCCCCCGCTTCATGAAGGTGCCATCATGGACACATACTCCAGCCTCAGCCAACGTCTGATCCTCAGCCTGACTTCAGATGCAGGAGATTTTGATTCAGCCTCTGCCTAGTGGGCCTGCTCTGCCCTTGGCTCCAATCCTCACTTTAGCTTGTGTTCCTAGACTTCCGTCCTCACACTCCTGGCCCGCAAACCCTCCCTACTGGGAATTCTGGGGCCACAATGAAGCACTCCGCCTGCCTCCCAGGAGAAAAACTTTGTCTATGGTGCTGCCCAGAAACCCCAAATGAGGATCAAACTGCTTGGCCCTCGGCAACACCCCAATTGCATAGGCTACCTTAAACACTGATGCTCTGTCGCAAATAGCCTGAGCCCAGACCTTCCAACAGTCACTGACACAGCTGGCTGCACACCCAGCACATTGGACCCGCCACTGCCTTAGGCCACCATCCATTCCCAACCTGGGTTTTCAGTCATCAGAACCTAGACCTTATCTCCAATCCCTGCACAGGGGGGAACCTGATGCACAAGTCAGAACCCCTCCTTCCCCATGGCAAGAAACCTTGCTGCTGGCAGTGAGTCAAACCTTCAGTGTAGGAGAAAACGGCATGGCCCATGAGGCCACGCCCATGTGTGAGGGCCGCCTTGGGCACAAACACACATTGTGACCCTCAGCGTGAGTACCTTATTCAAGTAACGCCTCTCAGTGATTGGACCAAGAGCCCGCATATGTGGCTTGCCATGCCCATAGGCACGCAGGACTAACTAGATGGTGTGTATTCCAGTTGAGGGAACCCACTGCTGTGCTCTAGAGTCCCTCTCCTGGGGGGTCCCCTGTGGCAGAAAACAGTACTCTTCCCTTCCCACAGAATGAACCCAAACACTTGGGAGCTTGGACAATCCCCCGAGAGGAAGGCTCTTCCTCGGCCCCTGAAGCAACCCCTACCCTGAACGGCCACTGTGAACGCAACACCCAGAGACAAAAGCCTGAGCGACTGCCTCCCACTTGCCCTCCTTTGATATCCAGAGGATCTCCCCTCTCGGACTGGAGATCAGGCCTGCCATTACCTTGGCCCCTACCTGAGCCAAGTTTGCTTTTTCAGACATCTGTCCCCACAGCCCTGGCAAACACTGCCTCTAGGCTGGGTCCTCTGGAGCCATACCACAGGACCATGCCTGCTCTCTCCTGGGAAACTCTGTCCATTCCTTTGGCCACACACCTCCAGAATATGAGAAACCTCAAGGCCACCGAGGACATACCATTACCGGGAGCCTCCCTGCACACACAGGGGCCTTCGGACACAAGCGGAGCTGCTACCTCCATGAAGGCATGCACACAGATGTCAACAGAGATAGAAGGTTGAGCCCGACAGGCCCTTAGGCCCTAATCTCAACTCTTGCTTTGTTTTCCAGGTGTCACTCCTCAGAGGCTTTGGTTCGAAGAACAGGATATGGGGCTTTCCTGAGGCACTGAACAGAACTTCTCTCGTCTCCACATGGGAAGCTTCCTTGTTGGAGCCGTGTCAAACACCTCAGGTTGGAGAATCCTGCAGAGTCCCTGAGCCACCTCCACATTCCAAGGTCTCCCAGGCCACCAAGCCACAGTAGGACTCATCTTCAGGAGAGTCCATTTCAACTCTCCCCTCTGGGTAGCTCACCCAGGAGCCCGCAGATTGAGCCGGCCTTGTCCTGACTAAAGAGTGGGAATATGAGGTGGCGTTCCCAGGCATCCATGCTTAGACACCTGCTCTCGAGTCTTTCCGTATGGGGCCTCCTGGAACCATCCAATAGCACTCGACTTTCGTGCAGAAGGAAACCTTGAGGTTTGGAGGAGTTCACAAATCCCATCGTAGGCAAACCTTCCTGGCCTCATGAGGCCCCCACACCATTCAGGAAGAGGCCATGCTGGACAAAAACTCTAGCCTGAGGCACGTCTCAGAGTTGAAATGACCTCAGTGCAGGAGATCTCGATTCAGCCTCTCAGAGTGGGCCTGCCGTGCCATCGGTCCCAAACCTCACGCTAGCTTGTGTTTTCAGACTTCCTTCCTCACACTCCTGGCAAACAAGCCCTCCGGACTAGGAACTCCAGAACCACAACCCAGCCCAGGGTCTGCCCAAGGGAAGAAAAACGTATCCCTGTGGGGCTCTCTCCAGAAAACCCAGATGAGGATCAACCTGCTCGGGCCTTGACGGTACTCGAACTGGATAGGCTGCTCTGGGCACTCATGCTCTGTCTGACACAGCCTGAAGCCAGACGTCCAGACAGACAAGGAGACAGCTGGCCGCACACCCAGCACTTTGGACACGCCATGATCTTATGCCGTCTCCTCGTCCTAACCTTGGTTTTCAGATATCTGAACCTAGACAGTATATCAATTCTCCACACAGCTGGGTATCGAAGCACAACACAGAACTCCTCCTTCCCCGTGGCTGTAAAGCTTGCTCTTGGCATGGAGTCACACCTTCAGGGTGGGAGAAACCTTCCTGGTCCCTGATGCCACGCCCAAACTTGAGTGCTGCTTGGGCACAAATTCACACTCTGACCCTCAGCATGAGCCCCATGTCAAAGAAAGGCCTGTCAGGGCCTGGGCCAAGAGCCCGCATATGGGGCTTGCCAAGCCCCTATGCACCCAATCCTCACCAGTGTTTGAGTTTTCCAGTCGCCCCGCCCGTACCTGGGGCTCTGCTCTGGAATCCCTTTCTTGGAGAGACACGTGAGCCAGACAACACTTTTCCACCCTTCCCACAAAATGACCCCAAACTCTTGGGAGCTGGGACAAATCCCCAGAGAGGGATACTCGTCCACAGTTCCTGAGGCCACCCCTACAATCCACGGCTATCTCGGACACAACATCCAGAGACAAAAGCCTGAAGGAACGCCTCCCACTCGCCCTTGTTTCAGAGGCCCAGGAGCTCCCTCTCGGGCTGTACATCCGGCCTGCCATACCCTAGGCGCCACTCATAAGCTGAGTTTGTGTTTTCAGACTTCTGTGCCCTCAGCCTGGACCCACACAACCGCCAGACTAGGGCCTCTGGAGCCACAGCGAAAGATTGTGCCTACCCTCTCCAAGGAAATTGTGCCCAATCCATTGACCACCCCCCTCAGGTTAGGGAAAAGCTCCAAGGCCCCTGAGGCCATCAATAGTGTAGGCCACCCTGGACTAAGAGGGGCTCTCTGACACCAGCGGAGCAACTATCTCCACTTAGACTCTCAGAAAGTGTCCCCAGAGACAGAAGGTTGAAATGGACAGGCCCCCAGGCCCTAATCTGAACCTTAGCTTTGGTTTCCATGTGTCCGTCCTCAGAGGTCTGTATTCGTAGACCAGCACACGGGGCTTTTCTGAGGCACCAAACCAAACCTCTCTCGCCTCCACATGGGGAGCTTACTTACTGGGGATGTATCAAACCCTTCAGGTAGGAGAGTTCCGCAGGGCCAGTGAACAACCAGCACATTCCAAGGTTTCCATGGACCCAAACGCACATTATGACGCATCCTCAGGAGAGGCCATTTCAACTCAGCCCCCTGGTTAGCGTGCCCCAGAGGCAGCAGATCAAACATATCTTGTGGCTAATGGCCAATGGGAATGCGAGGCATGCTGTACAGGGATCCATCCTTCGAACCGTGCTCTCCAGTCCTTCCGTATGGTATGTCCTGGAGCCATGCAACAGGACTCGAATGTCCCACAGAAGGAAACCTGGTGGTTTGGGGCAACCTCCAAACTCAGCGTGGGAAAACTTCCTTGGCCTGATGAGGCCCCTGCTTCATGAAGGTGCCATCATGGACACATACTCCAGCCTCAGCCAACGTCTGATCCTCAGCCTGACTTCAGATGCAGGAGATTTTGATTCAGCCTCTGCCTAGTGGGCCTGCTCTGCCCTTGGCTCCAATCCTCACTTTAGCTTGTGTTCCTAGACTTCCGTCCTCACACTCCTGGCCCACAAACCCTCCCTACTGGGAATTCTGGGGCCACAATGAAGCACTCCGCCTGCCTCCCAGGAGAAAAACTTTGTCTATGGTGCTGCCCAGAAACCCCAAATGAGGATCAAACTGCTTGGCCCTCGGCAACACCCCAATTGCATAGGCTACCTTAAACACTGATGCTCTGTCGCAAATAGCCTGAGCCCAGACCTTCCAACAGACACCGACACAGCTGGCTGCACACCCAGCACATTGGACCCGCCACGGCCTTAGGACACAATCCATTCCCAACCTGGGTTTTCAGTCATCAGAACCTAGACCTTATCTCCAATCCCTGCACAGGGCGCAACCTGATGCACAAGTCAGAACCCCTCCTTCCCCATGGCAAGAAACCTTGCTGCTGGCAGTGAGTCAAACCTTCAGTGTAGGAGAAAACGGCATGGCCCATGAGGCCACGCCCATGTGTGAGGGCCGCCTTGGGCACAAACACACATTGTGACCCTCAGCGTGAGTACCTTATTCAAGTAACGACTCTCAGTGATTGGACCAAGAGCCCGCATATGTGGCTTGCCATGCCCATAGGCACGCAGGACTAACTAGATGGTGTGTATTCCAGTTGAGGGAACCCACTGCAGTGCTCTAGAGTCCCTCTCCTGGGGGGTCCCCTGTGGCAGAAAACAGTACTCTTCCCTTCCCACAGAATGAACCCAAACACTTGGGAGCTTGGACAATCCCCCGAGAGGAAGGCTCTTCCTCGGCCCCTGAAGCAACCCCTACCCTGAACGGCCACTGTGAACGCAACACCCAGAGACAAAAGCCTGAGCGACTGCCTCCCACTTGCCCTCCTTTGATATCCAGAGGATCTCCCCTCTCGGACTGGAGATCAGGCCTGCCATTACCTTGGCCCCTACCTGAGCCAAGTTTGCTTTTTCAGACATCTGTCCCCACAGCCCTGGCAAACACAGCCTCTAGGCTGGGTCCTCTGGAGCCATACCACAGGACCATGCCTGCTCTCTCCTGGGAAACTCTGTCCATTCCTTTGGCCACACACCTCCAGAATATGAGAAACCTCAAGGCCCCCGAGGACATACCATTACCGGGAGCCTCCCTGCACACACAGGGGCCTTCGGACACAAGCGGAGCTGCTACCTTCATGAAGGCATGCACACAGATGTCAACAGAGATAGAAGGTTGAGCCGGACAGGCCCTTAGGCCCTAATCTCAACTCTTGCTTTGTTTTCCAGGTGTCACTCCTCAGAGGCTTTGGTTCGAAGAACAGGATATGGGGCTTTCCTGAGGCACTGAACAGAACTTCTCTCGTCTCCACATGGGAAGCTTCCTAGTTGGAGCCGTGTCAAACACCTCAGGTTGGAGAATCCTGCAGAGTCCCTGAGCCACCTCCACATTCCAAGGTCTCCCAGGCCACCAAGCCACAGTAGGACTCATCTTCAGGAGAGTCCATTTCAACTCTCCCCTCTGGGTAGCTCACCCAGGAGCCCGCAGATTGAGCCGGCCTTGTCCTGACTTAAGAGTGGGAATATGAGGTGGCGTTCCCAGGCATCCATGCTTAGACACCTGCTCTCGAGTCTTTCCGTATGGGGCCTCCTGGAACCATCCAATAACACTCGACTTTCGTGCAGAAGGAAACCTTGAGGTTTGGAGGAGTTCACAAATCCCATCGTAGGCAAACCTTCCTGGCCTCATGAGGCCCCCACACCATTCAGGAAGAGGCCATGCTGGACAAAAACTCTAGCCTGAGGCACGTCTCAGAGTTGAAATGACCTCAGTGCAGGAGATCTCGATTCAGCCTCTCAGAGTGGGCCTGCCGTGCCATCGGTCCCAAACCTCACGCTAGCTTGTGTTTTCAGACTTCCTTCCTCACACTCCTGGCAAACAAGCCCTCCGGACTAGGAACTCCAGAAAAACAACCCAGCCCAGGGTCTGCCCAAGGGAAGAAAAACGTTTCCCTGTGGGGCTCTCTCCAGAAAACCCAGATGAGGATCAACCTGCTCGGGCCTTGACGGTACCCGAACTGGATAGGCTGCTCTGGGCACTCATGCTCTGTCTGACACAGCCTGAAGCCAGACGTCCAGACAGACAAGGAGACAGCTGGCCGCACACCCAGCACTTTGGACCCGCCATGATCTTATGCCGTCACCTCTTCCTAACCTTGGTTTTCAGATATCTGAACCTAGACAGTATATCAATTCTCCACACAGCTGGGTATCGCAAGCACAACACAGAACTCCTCCTTCCCCGTGGCTGTAAAGCTTGCTGTTGGCATGGAGTCACACCTTCAGGGTGGGAGAAACCTTCCTGGTCCCTGATGCCACGCCCAAACTTGAGTGCTGCTTGGGCACATATTCACACTCTGACCCTCAGCATGAGCCCCATGTCAAAGAAAGGCCTGTCAGGGCCTGGGCCAAGAGCCCGCATATGGGGCTTGCCAAGCCCCTATGCACCCAATCCTCACCAGTCTTTGAGTTTTCCAGTCGCCCCGCCCGTACCTGGGGCTCTGCTCTGGAATCCCTTTCTTGGAGAGACATGAGCCAGACAACACGACTCCACCCTTCCCACAAAATGACCCCAAACTCTTGGGAGCTGGGACAAATCCCCAGAGAGGGATACTCGTCCACAGTTCCTGAGGCCACCCCTCCAATCCACGGCTATCTCGGACACAACATCCAGAGACAAAAGCCTGAAGGAACGCCTCCCACTCGCCCTTGTTTCAGAGGCCCAGGAGCTCCCTCTCGGGCTGTACATCCGGCCTGCCATACCCTAGGCGCCACTCATAAGCTGAGTTTTTGTTTTCAGACTTCTGTGCCCTCAGCCTGGACCCACACAACCGCCAGGCTAGGGCCTCTGGAGCCACAGCGAAAGATTGTGCCTGCCCTCTCCAAGGAAATTGTGCCCAATCCATTGACCACCACCCTACAGGTTAGGGAAAAGCTCCAAGGCCCCTGAGGCCATCAATAGTGTAGGCCACCCTGGACTAAGAGGGGCTCTCTGACACCAGCGGAGCAACTATCTCCACTTAGACTCTCAGACAGTGTCCCCAGAGACAGAAGGTTGAAATGGACAGGCCCCCAGGCCCTAATCTGAACCTTAGCTTTGGTTTCCATGTGTCCGTCCTCAGAGGTCTGTTTTCGTAGACCAGCACACGGGGCTTTTCTGAGGCACCAAACCAAACCTCTCTCGCCTCCACATGGGGAGCTTACTTACTGGGGATGTATCAAACCCTTCAGGTAGGAGAGTTCCGCAGGGCCAGTGAACAACCAGCACATTCCAAGGTTTCCATGGACCCAAACGCACATTATGACGCATCCTCAGGAGAGGCCATTTCAACTCAGCCCCCTGGTTAGCGTGCCCCAGAGGCAGCAGATCAAACATATCTTGTGGCTAATGGCCAATGGGAATGCGAGGCATGCTGTACAGGGATCCATCCTTCGAACCGTGCTCTCCAGTCCTTCCGTATGGTATGTCCTGGAGCCATGCAACAGGACTCGAATGTCCCACAGAAGGAAACCTGGTGGTTTGGGGCAACCTCCAAACTCAGCGTGGGAAAACTTCCTTGGCCTCATGAGGCCCCCGCTTCATGAAGGTGCCATCATGGACACATACTCCAGCCTCAGCCAACGTCTGATCCTCAGCCTGACTTCAGATGCAAGAGATTTTGATTCAGCCTCTGCCTAGTGGGCCTGCTCTGCCCTTGGCTCCAATCCTCACTTTAGCTTGTGTTCCTAGACTTCCGTCCTCACACTCCAGGCCCACAAACCCTCCCTACTGGGAATTCTGGGGCCACAATGAAGCACTCCGCCTGCCTCCCAGGAGAAAAACTTTGTCTATGGTGCTGCCCAGAAACCCCAAATGAGGATCAAACTGCTTGGCCCTCGGCAACACCCCAATTGCATAGGCTACCTTAAACACTGATGCTCTGTCGCAAATAGCCTGAGCCCAGACCTTCCAACAGACACCGACACAGCTGGCTGCACACCCAGCACATTGGACCCGCCACTGCCTTAGGCCACCATCCATTCCCAACCTGGGTTTTCAGTCATCAGAACCTAGACCTTATCTCCAATCCCTGCACAGGGGGGAACCTGATGCACAAGTCAGAACCCCTCCTTCCCCATGGCAAGAAACCTTGCTGCTGGCAGTGAGTCAAACCTTCAGTGTAGGAGAAAACGGCATGGCCCATGAGGCCACGCCCATGTGTGAGGGCCGCCTTGGGCACAAACACACATTGTGACCCTCAGCGTGAGTACCTTATTCAAGTAACGCCTCTCAGTGATTGGACCAAGAGCCCGCATATGTGGCTTGCCATGCCCATAGGCACGCAGGACTAACTAGATGGTGTGTATTCCAGTTGAGGGAACCCACTGCTGTGCTCTAGAGTCCCTCTCCTGGGGGGTCCCCTGTGGCAGAAAACAGTACTCATCCCTTCCCACAGAATGAACCCAAACACTTGGGAGCTTGGACAATCCCCCGAGAGGAAGGCTCTTCCTCGGCCCCTGAAGCAACCCCTACCCTGAACGGCCACTGTGAACGCAACACCCAGAGACAAAAGCCTGAGCGACTGCCTCCCACTTGCCCTCCTTTGATATCCAGAGGATCTCCCCTCTCGGACTGGAGATCAGGCCTGCCATTACCTTGGCCCCTACCTGAGCCAAGTTTGCTTTTTCAGACATCTGTCCCCACAGCCCTGGCAAACACTGCCTCTAGGCTGGGTCCTCTGGAGCCATACCACAGGACCATGCCTGCTCTCTCCTGGGAAACTCTGTCCATTCCTTTGGCCACACACCTCCAGAATATGAGAAACCTCAAGGCCCCCGAGGACATACCATTACCGGGAGCCTCCCTGCACACACAGGGGCCTTCGGACACAAGCGGAGCTGCTACCTCCATGAAGGCATGCACACAGATGTCAACAGAGATAGAAGGTTGAGCCCGACAGGCCCTTAGGCCCTAATCTCAACTCTTGCTTTGTTTTCCAGGTGTCACTCCTCAGAGGCTTTGGTTCGAAGAACAGGATATGGGGCTTTCCTGAGGCACTGAACAGAACTTCTCTCGTCTCCACATGGGAAGCTTCCTTGTTGGAGCCGTGTCAAACACCTCAGGTTGGAGAATCCTGCAGAGTCCCTGAGCCACCTCCACATTCCAAGGTCTCCCAGGCCACCAAGCCACAGTAGGACTCATCTTCAGGAGAGTCCATTTCAACTCTCCCCTCTGGGTAGCTCACCCAGGAGCCCGCAGATTGAGCCGGCCTTGTCCTGACTAAAGAGTGGGAATATGAGGTGGCGTTCCCAGGCATCCATGCTTAGACACCTGCTCTCGAGTCTTTCCGTATGGGGCCTCCTGGAACCATCCAATAGCACTCGACTTTCGTGCAGAAGGAAACCTTGAGTTTTGGAGTAGTTCACAAATCCCATCGTAGGCAAACCTTCCTGGCCTCATGAGGCCCCCACACCATTCAGGAAGAGGCCATGCTGGACAAAAACTCTAGCCTGAGGCACGTCTCAGAGTTGAAATGACCTCAGTGCAGGAGATCTCGATTCAGCCTCTCAGAGTGGGCCTGCCGTGCCATCGGTCCCAAACCTCACGCTAGCTTGTGTTTTCAGACTTCCTTCCTCACACTCCTGGCAAACAAGCCCTCCGGACTAGGAACTCCAGAACCACAACCCAGCCCAGGGTCTGCCCAAGGGAAGAAAAACGTTTCCCTGTGGGGCTCTCTCCAGAAAACCCAGATGAGGATCAACCTGCTCGGGCCTTGACGGTACCCGAACTGGATAGGCTGCTCTGGGCACTCATGCTCTGTCTGACACAGCCTGAAGCCAGACGTCCAGACAGACAAGGAGACAGCTGGCCGCACACCCAGCACTTTGGACACGCCATGATCTTATGCCGTCACTTCTTCCTAACCTTGGTTTTCAGATATCTGAACCTAGACAGTATATCAATTCTCCACACAGCTGGGTATCGCAAGCACAACACAGAACTCCTCCTTCCCCGTGGCTGTAAAGCTTGCTGTTGGCATGGAGTCACACCTTCAGGGTGGGAGAAACCTTCCTGGTCCCTGATTCCACGCCCAAACTTGAGTGCTGCTTGGGCACAAATTCACACTCTGACCCTCAGCATGAGCCCCATGTCAAAGAAAGGCCTGTCAGGGCCTGGGCCAAGAGCCCGCATATGGGGCTTGCCAAGCCCCTATGCACCCAATCCTCACCAGTCTTTGAGTTTTCCAGTCGCCCCGCCCGTACCTGGGGCTCTGCTCTGGAATCCCTTTCTTGGAGAGACACGTGAGCCAGACAACACTTTTCCACCCTTCCCACAAAATGACCCCAAACTCTTGGGAGCTGGGACAAATCCCCAGAGAGGGATACTCGTCCACAGTTCCTGAGGCCACCCCTCCAATCCACGGCTATCTCGGACACAACATCCAGAGACAAAAGCCTGAAGGAACGCCTCCCACTCGCCCTTGTTTCAGAGGCCCAGGAGCTCCCTCTCGGGCTGTACATCCGGCCTGCCATACCCTAGGCGCCACTCATAAGCTGAGTTTGTGTTTTCAGACTTCTGTGCCCTCAGCCTGGACCCACACAACCGCTAGGCTAGGGCCTCTGGAGCCACAGAGAAAGATTGTGCCTGCCCTCTCCAAGGAAATTGTGCCCAATCCATTGACCACCACCCTACAGGTTAGGGAAAAGCTCCAAGGCCCCTGAGGCCATCAATAGTGTAGGCCACCCTGGACTAAGAGGGGCTCTCTGACACCAGCGGAGCAACTATCTCCACTTAGACTCTCAGTCAGTGTCCCCAGAGACAGAAGGTTGAAATGGACAGGCCCCCAGACCCTAATCTGAACCTTAGCTTTGGTTTCCATGTGTCCGTCCTCAGAGGTCTGTATTCGTAGACCAGCACACGGGGCTTTTCTGAGGCACCAAACCAAACCTCTCTCGCCTCCACATGGGGAGCTTACTTACTGGGGATGTATCAAACCCTTCAGGTAGGAGAGTTCCGCAGGGCCACTGAACAACCAGCACATTCCAAGGTTTCCATGGACCCAAACACACATTATGACGCATCCTCAGGAGAGGCCATTTCAACTCAGCCCCCTGGTTAGCGTGCCCCAGAGGCAGCAGATCAAACATATCTTGTGGCTAATGGCCAATGGGAATGCGAGGCATGCTGTACAGGGATCCATCCTTCGAACCGTGCTCTCCAGTCCTTCCGTATGGTATGTCCTGGAGCCATGCAACAGGACTCGAATGTCCCACAGAAGGAAACCTGGTGGTTTGGGGCAACCTCCAAACTCAGCGTGGGAAAACTTCCTTGGCCTGATGAGGCCCCCGCTTCATGAAGGTGCCATCATGGACACATACTCCAGCCTCAGCCAACGTCTGATCCTCAGCCTGACTTCAGATGCAGGAGATTTTGATTCAGCCTCTGCCTAGTGGGCCTGCTCTGCCCTTGGCTCCAATCCTCACTTTAGCTTGTGTTCCTAGACTTCCATCCTCACACTCCTGGCCCACAAACCCTCCCTACTGGGAATTCTGGGGCCACAATGAAGCACTCCGCCTGCCTCCCAGGAGAAAAACTTTGTCTATGGTGCTGCCCAGAAACCCCAAATGAGGATCAAACTGCTTGGCCCTCGGCAACACCCCAATTGCATAGGCTACCTTAAACACTGATGCTCTGTCGCAAATAGCCTGAGCCCAGACCTTCCAACAGACACCGACACAGCTGGCTGCACACCCAGCACATTGGACCCGCCACTGCCTTAGGCCACCATCCATTCCCAACCTGGGTTTTCAGTCATCAGAACCTAGACCTTATCTCCAATCCCTGCACAGGGGGGAACCTGATGCACAAGTCAGAACCCCTCCTTCCCCATGGCAAGAAACCTTGCTGCTGGCAGTGAGTCAAACCTTCAGTGTAGGAGAAAACGGCATGGCCCATGAGGCCACGCCCATGTGTGAGGTCCGCCTTGGGCACAAACACACATTGTGACCCTCAGCGTGAGTACCTTATTCAAGTAACGCCTCTCAGTGATTGGACCAAGAGCCCGCATATGTGGCTTGCCATGCCCATAGGCACGCAGGACTAACTAGATGGTGTGTATTCCAGTTGAGGGAACCCACTGCTGTGCTCTAGAGTCCCTCTCCTGGGGGGACCCCTGTGGCAGAAAACAGTACTCATCCCTTCCCACAGAATGAACCCAAACACTTGGGGGCTTGGACAATCCCCCGAGAGGAAGGCTCTTCCTCGGCCCCTGAAGCAACCCCTACCCTGAACGGCCACTGTGAACGCAACACCCAGAGACAAAAGCCTGAGCGACTGCCTCCCACTTGCCCTCCTTTGATATCCAGAGGATCTCCCCTCTCGGACTGGAGATCAGGCCTGCCATTACCTTGGCCCCTACCTGAGCCAAGTTTGCTTTTTCAGACATCTGTCCCCACAGCCCTGGCAAACACTGCCTCTAGGCTGGGTCCTCTGGAGCCATACCACAGGACCATGCCTGCTCTCTCCTGGGAAACTCTGTCCATTCCTTTGGCCACACACCTCCAGAATATGAGAAACCTCAAGGCCCCCGAGGACATACCATTACCGGGAGCCTCCCTGCACACACAGGGGCCTTCGGACACAAGCGGAGCTGCTACCTCCATGAAGGCATGCACACCGATGTCAACAGAGATAGAAGGTTGAGCCCGACAGGCCCTTAGGCCCTAATCTCAACTCTTGCTTTGTTTTCCAGGTGTCACTCCTCAGAGGCTTTGGTTCGAAGAACAGGATATGGGGCTTTCCTCAGGCACTGAACAGAACTTCTCTCGTCTCCACATGGGAAGCTTCCTTGTTGGAGCCGTGTCAAACACCTCAGGTTGGAGAATCCTGCAGAGTCCCTGAGCCACCTCCACATTCCAAGGTCTCCCAGGCCACCAAGCCACAGTAGGACTCATCTTCAGGAGAGTCCATTTCAACTCTCCCCTCTGGGTAGCTCACCCAGGAGCCCGCAGATTGAGCCTGCCTTGTCCTGACTAAAGAGTGGGAATATGAGGTGGCGTTCCCAGGCATCCATGCTTAGACACCTGCTCTCGAGTCTTTCCGTATGGGGCCTCCTGGAACCATCCAATAGCACTCGACTTTCGTGCAGAAGGAAACCTTGAGTTTTGGAGTAGTTCACAAATCCCATCGTAGGCAAACCTTCCTGGCCTCATGAGGCCCCCACACCATTCAGGAAGAGGCCATGCTGGACAAAAACTCTAGCCTGAGGCATGTCTCAGAGTTGAAATGACCTCAGTGCAGGAGATCTCGATTCAGCCTCTCAGAGTGGGCCTGCCGTGCCATCGGTCCCAAACCTCACGCTAGCTTGTGTTTTCAGACTTCCTTCCTCACACTCCTGGCAAACAAGCCCTCCGGACTAGGAACTCCAGAACCACAACCCAGCCCAGGGTCTGCCCAAGGGAAGAAAAACGTTTCCCTGTGGGGCTCTCTCCAGAAAACCCAGATGAGGATCAACCTGCTCGGGCCTTGACGGTACCCGAACTGGATAGGCTGCTCTGGGCACTCATGCTCTGTCTGACACAGCCTGAAGCCAGACGTCCAGACAGACAAGGAGACAGCTGGCCGTACACCCAGCACTTTGGACACGCCATGATCTTATGCCGTCACTTCTTCCTAACCTTGGTTTTCAGATATCTGAACCTAGACAGTATATCAATTCTCCACACAGCTGGGTATCGCAAGCACAACACAGAACTCCTCCTTCCCCGTGGCTGTAAAGCTTGCTGTTGGCATGGAGTCACAACTTCAGGGTGGGAGAAACCTTCCTGGTCCCTGATGCCACGCCCAAACTTGAGTGCTGCTTGGGCACAAATTCACACTCTGACCCTCAGCATGAGCCCCATGTCAAAGAAAGGCCTGTCAGGGCCTGGGCCAAGAGCCCGCATATGGGGCTTGCCAAGCCCCTATGCACCCAATCCTCACCAGTGTTTGAGTTTTCCAGTCGCCCCGCCCGTACCTGGGGCTCTGCTCTGGAATCCCTTTCTTGGAGAGACACGTGAGCCAGACAACACTTTTCCACCCTTCCCACAAAATGACCCCAAACTCTTGGGAGCTGGGACAAATCCCCAGAGAGGGATACTCGTCCACAGTTCCTGAGGCCACCCCTCCAATCCACGGCTATCTCGGACACAACATCCAGAGACAAAAGCCTGAAGGAACGCCTCCCACTCGCCCTTGTTTCAGAGGCCCAGGAGCTCCCTCTCGGGCTGTACATCCGGCCTGCCATACCCTAGGCGCCACTCATAAGCTGAGTTTGTGTTTTCAGACTTCTGTGCCCTCAGCCTGGACCCACACAACCGCTAGGCTAGGGCCTCTGGAGCCACAGAGAAAGATTGTGCCTGCCCTCTCCAAGGAAATTGTGCCCAATCCATTGACCACCACCCTACAGGTTAGGGAAAAGCTCCAAGGCCCCTGAGGCCATCAATAGTGTAGGCCACCCTGGACTAAGAGGGGCTCTCTGACACCAGCGGAGCAACTATCTCCACTTAGACTCTCAGACAGTGTCCCCAGAGACAGAAGGTTGAAATGGACAGGCCCCCAGGCTTTGGTTTCCATGTGTCCGTCCTCAGAGGTCTGTATTCGTAGACCAGCACACGGGGCTTTTCTGAGGCACCAAACCAAACCTCTCTCGCCTCCACATGGGGAGCTTACTTACTGGGGATGTATCAAACCCTTCAGGTATGAGAGTTCCGCAGGGCCACTGAACAACCAGCACATTCCAAGTTTTCCATGGACCCAAACACACATTATGACGCATCCTCAGGAGAGGCCATTTCAACTCAGCCCCCTGGTTAGCGTGCCCCAGAGGCAGCAGATCAAACATATCTTGTGGCTAATGGCCAATGGGAATGCGAGGCATGCTGTACAGGGATCCATCCTTCGAACCGTGCTCTCCAGTCCTTCCGTATGGTATGTCCTGGAGCCATGCAACAGGACTCGAATGTCCCACAGAAGGAAACCTGGTGGTTTGGGGCAACCTCCAAACTCAGCGTGGGAAAACTTCCTTGGCCTGATGAGGCCCCCGCTTCATGAAGGTGCCATCATGGACACATACTCCAGCCTCAGCCAACGTCTGATCCTCAGCCTGACTTCAGATGCAGGAGATTTTGATTCAGCCTCTGCCTAGTGGGCCTGCTCTGCCCTTGGCTCCAATCCTCACTTTAGCTTGTGTTCCTAGACTTCCATCCTCACACTCCTGGCCCACAAACCCCCCCTACTGGGAATTCTGGGGCCACAATGAAGCACTCCGCCTGCCTCCCAGGAGAAAAACTTTCTCTATGGTGCTGCCCAGAAACCCCAAATGAGGATCAAACTGCTTGGCCCTCGGCAACACCCCAATTGCATAGGCTACCTTAAACACTGATGCTCTGTCGCAAATAGCCTGAGCCCAGACCTTCCAACAGACACCGACACAGCTGGCTGCACACCCAGCACATTGGACCCGCCACTGCCTTAGGCCACCATCCATTCCCAACCTGGGTTTTCAGTCATCAGAACCTAGACCTTATCTCCAATCCCTGCACAGGGGGGAACCTGATGCACAAGTCAGAACCCCTCCTTCCCCATGGCAAGAAACCTTGCTGCTGGCAGTGAGTCAAACCTTCAGTGTAGGAGAAAACGGCATGGCCCATGAGGCCACGCCCATGTGTGAGGGCCGCCTTGGGCACAAACACACATTTTGACCCTCAGCGTGAGTACCTTATTCAAGTAACGCCTCTCAGTGATTGGACCAAGAGCCCGCATATGTGGCTTGCCATGCCCATAGGCACGCAGGACTAACTAGATGGTGTGTATTCCAGTTGAGGGAACCCACTGCTGTGCTCTAGAGTCCCTCTCCTGGGGGGTCCCCTGTGGCAGAAAACAGTACTCTTCCCTTCCCACAGAATGAACCCAAACTCTTGGGAGCTTGGACAATCCCCCGAGAGGAAGGCTCTTCCTCGGCCCCTGAAGCTACCCCTACCCTGAACGGCCACTGTGAACGCAACACCCAGAGACAAAAGCCTGAGCGACTGCCTCCCACTTGCCCTCCTTTGATATCCAGAGGATCTCCCCTCTCGGACTGGAGATCAGGCCTGCCATTACCTTGGCCCCTACCTGAGCCAAGTTTGCTTTTTCAGACATCTGTCCCCACAGCCCTGGCAAACACTGCCTCTAGGCTGGGTCCTCTGGAGCCATACCACAGGACCATGCCTGCTCTCTCCTGGGAAACTCTGTCCATTCCTTTGGCCACACACCTCCAGAATATGAGAAACCTCAAGGCCCCCGAGGACATACCATTACCGGGAGCCTCCCTGCACACACAGGGGCCTTCGGACACAAGCGGAGCTGCTACCTCCATGAAGGCATGCACACAGATGTCAACAGAGATAAAAGGTTGAGCCGGACAGGCCCTTAAGCCCTAATCTCAACTCTTGCTTTGTTTTCCAGGTGTCACTCCTCAGAGGCTTTGGTTCGAAGAACAGGATATGGGGCTTTCCTGAGGCACTGAACAGAACTTCTCTCGTCTCCACATGGGAAGCTTCCTTGTTGGAGCCGTGTCAAACACCTCAGGTTGGAGAATCCTGCAGAGTCCCTGAGCCACCTCCACATTCCAAGGTCTCCCAGGCCACCAAGCCACAGTAGGACTCATCTTCAGGAGAGTCCATTTCAACTCTCCCCTCTGGGTAGCTCACCCAGGAGCCCGCAGATTGAGCCTGCCTTGTCCTGACTAAAGAGTGGGAATATGAGGTGGCGTTCCCAGGCATCCATGCTTAGACACCTGCTCTCGAGTCTTTCCGTATGGGGCCTCCTGGAACCATCCAATAGCACTCGACTTTCGTGCAGAAGGAAACCTTGAGGTTTGGAGTAGTTCACAAATCCCATCGTAGGCAAACCTTCCTGGCCTCATGAGGCCCCCACACCATTCAGGAAGAGGCCATGCTGGACAAAAACTCTAGCCTGAGGCACGTCTCAGAGTTGAAATGACCTCAGTGCAGGAGATCTCGATTCAGCCTCTCAGAGTGGGCCTGCCGTGCCATCGGTCCCAAACCTCACGCTAGCTTGTGTTTTCAGACTTCCTTCCTCACACTCCTGGCAAACAAGCCCTCCGGACTAGGAACTCCAGAACCACAACCCAGCCCAGGGTCTGCCCAAGGGAAGAAAAACGTTTCCCTGTGGGGCTCTCTCCAGAAAACCCAGATGAGGATCAACCTGCTCGGGCCTTGACGGTACCCGAACTGGATAGGCTGCTCTGGGCACTCATGCTCTGTCTGACACAGCCTGAAGCCAGACGTCCAGACAGACAAGGAGACAGCTGGCCGCACACCCAGCACTTTGGACACGCCATGGTCTTATGCCGTCACCTCTTACTAACCTTGGTTTTCAGATATCTGAACCTAGACAGTATATCAATTCTCCACACAGCTGGGTATCGCAAGCACAACACAGAACTCCTCCTTCCCCGTGGCTGTAAAGCTTGCTCTTGGCATGGAGTCACACCTTCAGGGTTGGAGAAACCTTCCTGGTCCCTGATGCCACGCCCAAACTTGAGTGCTGCTTGGGCACAAATTCACACTCTGACCCTCAGCATGAGCCCCATGTCAAAGAAAGGCCTGTCAGGGCCTGGGCCAAGAGCCCGCATATGGGGCTTGCCAAGCCCCTATGCACCCAATCCTCACCAGTGTTTGAGTTTTACAGTCGCCCCGCCCGTACCTGGGGCTCTGCTCTGGAATCCCTTTCTTGGAGAGACACGTGAGCCAGACAACACTTTTCCACCCTTCCCACAAAATGACCCCAAACTCTTGGGAGCTGGGACAAATCCCCAGAGAGGGATACTCGTCCACAGTTCCTGAGGCCACCCCTCCAATCCACGGCTATCTCGGACACAACATCCAGAGACAAAAGCCTGAAGGAACGCCTCCCACTCGCCCTTGTTTCAGAGGCCCAGGAGCTCCCTCTCGGGCTGTACATCCGGCCTGCCATACCCTAGGCGCCACTCATAAGCTGAGTTTGTGTTTTCAGACTTCTGTGCCCTCAGCCTGGACCCACACAACCGCCAGGCTAGGGCCTCTGGAGCCACAGCGAAAGATTGTGCCTGCCCTCTCCAAGGAAATTGTGCCCAATCCATTGACCACCAACCTACAGGTTAGGGAAAAGCTCCAAGGCCCCTGAGGCCATCAATAGTGTAGGCCACCCTGGACTAAGAGGGGCTCTCTGACACCAGCGGAGCAACTATCTCCACTTAGACTCTCAGACAGTGTCCCCAGAGACAGAAGGTTGAAATGTACAGGCCCCCAGGCCCTAATCTGAACCTTAGCTTTGGTTTCCATGTGTCCGTCCTCAGAGGTCTGTATTCGTAGACCAGCACACGGGGCTTTTCTGAGGCACCAAACCAAACCTCTCTCGCCTCCACATGGGGAGCTTACTTACTGGGGATGTATCAAACCCTTCAGGTAGGAGAGTTCCGCAGGGCCACTGAACAACCAGCACATTCCAAGGTTTCCATGGACCCAAACGCACATTATGACGCATCCTCAGGAGAGGCCATTTCAACTCAGCCCCCTGGTTAGCGTGCCCCAGAGGCAGCAGATCAAACATATCTTGTGGCTAATGGCCAATGGGAATGCGAGGCATGCTGTACAGGGATCCATCCTTCGAACCGTGCTCTCCAGTCCTTCCGTATGGTATGTCCTGGAGCCATGCAACAGGACTCGAATGTCCCACAGAAGGAAACCTGGTGGTTTGGGGCAACCTCCAAACTCAGCGTGGGAAAACTTCCTTGGCCTCATGAGGCCCCCGCTTCATGAAGGTGCCATCATGGACACATACTCCAGCCTCAGCCAACGTCTGATCCTCAGCCTGACTTCAGATGCAGGAGATTTTGATTCAGCCTCTGCCTAGTGGGCCTGCTCTGCCCTTGGCTCCAATCCTCACTTTAGCTTGTGTTCCTAGACTTCCGTCCTCACACTCCTGGCACACAAACCCTCCCTACTGGGAATTCTGGGGCCACAATGAAGCACTCCGCCTGCCTCCCAGGAGAAAAACTTTGTCTATGGTGCTGCCCAGAAACCCCAAATGAGGATCAAACTGCTTGGACCTCGGCAACACCCCAATTGCATAGGCTACCTTAAACACTGATGCTCTGTCGCAAATAGCCTGAGCCCAGACCTTCCAACAGACACCGACACAGCTGGATGCACACCCAGCACATTGGACCCGCCACTGCCTTAGGCCACCATCCATTCCCAACCTGGGTTTTCAGTCATCAGAACCTAGACCTTATCTCCAATCCCTGCACAGGGGGGAACCTGATGCACAAGTCAGAACCCCTCCTTCCCCATGGCAAGAAACCTTGCTGCTGGCAGTGAGTCAAACCTTCAGTGTAGGAGAAAACGGCATGGCCCATGAGGCCACGCCCATGTGTGAGGGCCGCCTTGGGCACAAACACACATTGTGACCCTCAGCGTGAGTACCTTATTCAAGTAACGCCTCTCAGTGATTGGACCAAGAGCCCGCATATGTGGCTTGCCATGCCCATAGGCACGCAGGACTAACTAGATGGTGTGTATTCCAGTTGAGGGAACCCACTGCCGTGCTCTAGAGTCCCTCTCCTGGGGGTCCCCTGTGGCAGAAAACAGTACTCATCCCTTCCCACAGAATGAACCCAAACACTTGGGAGCTTGGACAATCCCCCGAGAGGAAGGCTCTTCCTCGGCCCCTGAAGCAACCCCTACCCTGAACGGCCACTGTGAACGCAACACCCAGAGACAAAAGCCTGAGCGACTGCCTCCCACTTGCCCTCCTTTGATATCCAGAGGATCTCCCCTCTCGGACTGGAGATCAGGCCTGCCATTACCTTGGCCCCTACCTGAGCCAAGTTTGCTTTTTCAGACATCTGTCCCCACAGCCCTGGCAAACACAGCCTCTAGGCTGGGTCCGCTGGAGCCATACCACAGGACCATGCCTGCTCTCTCCTGGGAAACTCTGTCCATTCCTTTGTCCACACACCTCCAGAATATGAGAAACCTCAAGGCCCCCGAGGACATACCATTACCGGGAGCCTCCCTGCACACACAGGGGCCTTCGGACACAAGCTGAGCTGCTACCTCCATGAAGGCATGCACACAGATGTCAACAGAGATAAAAGGTTGAGCCGGACAGGCCCTTAAGCCCTAATCTCAACTCTTGCTTTGTTTTCCAGGTGTCACTCCTCAGAGGCTTTGGTTCGAAGAACAGGATATGGGGCTTTCCTGAGGCACTGAACAGAACTTCTCTCGTCTCCACATGGGAAGCTTCCTTGTTGGAGCCGTGTCAAACACCTCAGGTTGGAGAATCCTGCAGAGTCCCTGAGCCACCTCCACATTCCAAGGTCTCCCAGGCCACCAAGCCACAGTAGGACTGATCTTCAGGAGAGTCCATTTCAACTCTCCCCTCTGGGTAGCTCACCCAGGAGCCCGCAGATTGAGCCTGCCTTGTCCTGACTAAAGAGTGGAAATATGAGGTGGCGTTCCCAGGCATCCATGCTTAGACACCTGCTCTCGAGTCTTTCCGTATGGGGCCTCCTGGAACCATCCAATAGCACTCGACTTTCGTGCAGAAGGAAACCTTGAGGTTTGGAGTAGTTCACAAATCCCATCGTAGGCAAACCTTCCTGGCCTCATGAGGCCCCCACACCATTCAGGAAGAGGCCATGCTGGACAAAAACTCTAGCCTGAGGCACGTCTCAGAGTTGAAATGACCTCAGTGCAGGAGATCTCGATTCAGCCTCTCAGAGTGGGCCTGCCGTGCCATCGGTCCCAAACCTCACGCTAGCTTGTGTTTTCAGACTTCCTTCCTCACACTCCTGGCAAACAAGCCCTCCGGACTAGGAACTCCAGAACCACAACCCAGCCCAGGGTCTGCCCAAGAAAGAAAGACGTTTCCCTGTGGGGCTCTCTCCAGAAAACCCAGATGAGGATCAACCTGCTCGGGCCTCGACCGGTACCCGAACTGGATAGGCTGCTCTGGGCACTCATGCTCTGTCTGACACAGCCTGAAGCCAGACGTCCAGACAGACAAGGAGACAGCTGGCCGCACACCCAGCACTTCGGACACGCCATGGTCTTATGCCGTCACCTCTTCCTAACCTTGGTTTTCAGATATCTGAACCTAGACAGTATATCAATTCTCCACACAGCTGGGTATCGCAAGCACAACACAGAACTCCTCCTTCCCCGTGGCTGTAAAGCTTGCTCTTGGCATGGAGTCACACCTTCAGGGTGGGAGAAACCTTCCTGGTCCCTGATGCCACGCCCAAACTTGAGTGCTGCTTGGGCACAAATTCACACTCTGACCCTCAGCATGAGCCCCATGTCAAAGAAAGGCCTGTCAGGGCCTGGGCCAAGAGCCCGCATATGGGGCTTGCCAAGCCCCTATGCACCCAATCCTCACCAGTGTTTGAGTTTTCCAGTCGCCCCGCCCGTACCTGGGGCTCTGCTCTGGAATCCCTTTCTTGGAGAGACACGTGAGCCAGACAACACTTTTCCACCCTTCCCACAAAATGACCCCAAACTCTTGGGAGCTGGGACAAATCCCCAGAGAGGGATACTCGTCCACAGTCCCTGAGGCCACCCCTCCAATCCACGGCTATCTCGGACACAACATCCAGAGACAAAAGCCTGAAGGAACGCCTCCCACTCGCCCTTGTTTCAGAGGCCGAGGAGCTCCCTCTCGGGCTGTACATCCGGCCTGCCATACCCTAGGCGCCACTCATAAGCTGAGTTTGTGTTTTCAGACTTCTGTGCCCTCAGCCTGGACCCACACACCCGCCAGGCTAGGGCCTCTGGAGCCACAGCGAAAGATTGTGCCTGCCCTCTCCAAGGAAATTGTGCCCAATCCATTGACCACAACCCTACAGGTTAGGGAAAAGCTCCAAGGCCCCTGAGGCCATCAATAGTGTAGGCCACCCTGGACTAAGAGGGGCTCTCTGACACCAGCGGAGCAACTATCTCCACTTAGACTCTCAGAAAGTGTCCCCAGAGACAGAAGGTTGAAATGGACAGGCCCCCAGGCCCTAATCTGAACCTTAGCTTTGGTTTCCATGTGTCCGTCCTCAGAGGTCTGTATTCGTAGATCAGCACACGGGGCTTTTCTGAGGCACCAAACCAAACCTCTCTCGCCTCCACATGGGGAGCTTACTTACTGGGGATGTATCAAACCCTTCAGGTAGGAGAGTTCCGCAGGGCCACTGAACAACCAGCACATTCCAAGGTTTCCATGGACCCAAACGCACATTATGACGCATCCTCAGGAGAGGCCATTTCAACTCAGCCCCCTGGTTAGCGTACCCCAGAGGCAGCAGATCAAACATATCTTGTGGCTAATGGCCAATGGGAATGCGAGGCATGCTGTACAGGGATCCATCCTTCGAACCGTGCTCTCCAGTCCTTCCGTATGGTATGTCCTGGAGCCATGCAACAGGACTCGAATGTCCCACAGAAGGAAACCTGGTGGTTTGGGGCAACCTCCAAACTCAGCGTGGGAAAACTTCCTTGGCCTCATGAGGCCCCGCTTCATGAAGGTGCCATCATGGACACATACTCCAGCCTCAGCCAACGTCTGATCCTCAGCCTGACTTCAGATGCAGGAGATTTTGATTCAGCCTCTGCCTAGTGGGCCTGCTCTGCCCTTGGCTCCAATCCTCACTTTAGTTTGTGTTCCTAGACTTCCGTCCTCACACTCCTGGCCCACAAACCCTCCCTACTGGGAATTCTGGGGCCACAATGAAGCACTCCGCCTGCCTCCCCGGAGAAAAACTTTGTCTATGGTGCTGCCCAGAAACCCCAAATGAGGATCAAACTGCTTGGCCCTCGGCAACACCCCAATTGCATAGGCTACCTTAAACACTGATGCTCTGTCGCAAATAGCCTGAGCCCAGACCTTCCAACAGACACCGACACAGCTGGCTGCACACCCAGCACATTGGAGCCGCCACTGCCTTAGGCCACCATCCATTCCCAACCTGGGTTTTCAGTCATCAGAACCTAGACCTTATCTCCAATCCCTGCACAGGGGGGAACCTGATGCACAAGTCAGAACCCCTCCTTCCCCATGGCAAGAAACCTTGCTGCTGGCAGTGAGTCAAACCTTCAGTGTAGGAGAAAACGGCATGGCCCATGAGGCCACGCCCATGTGTGAGGTCCGCCTTGGGCACAAACACACATTGTGACCCTCAGCGTGAGTACCTTATTCAAGTAACGCATCTCAGTGATTGGACCAAGAGCCCGCATATGTGGCTTGCCATGCCCATAGGCACGCAGGACTAACTAGATGGTGTGTATTCCAGTTGAGGGAACCCACTGCTGTGCTCTAGAGTCCCTCTCCTGGGGGGTCCCCTGTGGCAGAAAACAGTACTCTTCCCTTCCCACAGAATGAACCCAAACACGTGGGAGCTTGGACAATCCCCCGAGAGGAAGGCTCTTCCTCGGCCCCTGAAGCAACCCCTACCCTGAACGGCCACTGTGAACGCAACACCCAGAGACAAAACCTGAGCGACTGCCTCCCACTTGCCCTCCTTTGATATCCAGAGGATCTCCCCTCTCGGACTGAAGATCAGGCCTGCCATTACCTTGGCCCCTACCTGAGGCAAGTTTGCTTTTTCAGACATCTGTCCCCACAGCCCTGGCAAACACAGCCTCTAGGCTGTGTCCTCTGGAGCCATACCACAGGACCATGCCTGCTCTCTCCTGGGAAACTCTGTCCATTCCTTTGGCCACACACCTCCAGAATATGAGAAACCTCAAGGCCCCCGAGGACATACCATTACGGGGAGCCTGCCTGCACACACAGGGGCCTTCGGACACAAGCTGAGCTGCTACCTCCATGAAGGCATGCACACAGATGTCAACAGAGATAGAAGGTTGAGCCCGACAGGCCCTTAGGCCCTAATCTCAACTCTTGCTTTGTTTTCCAGGTGTCACTCCTCAGAGGCTTTGGTTCGAAGAACAGGATATGGGGCTTTCCTGAGGCACTGAACAGGACTTCTCTCGTCTCCACATGGGAAGCTTCCTTGTTGGAGCCGTGTCAAACACCTCAGGTTGGAGAATCCTGCAGAGTCCCTGAGCCACCTCCACATTCCAAGGTCTCCCAGGCCACCAATCCACAGTAGGACTCATCTTCAGGAGAGTCCATTTCAACTCTCCCCTCTGGGTAGCTCACCCAGGAGCCCGCAGATTGAGCCTGCCTTGTCCTGACTAAAGAGTGGGAATATGAGTTGGCGTTCCCAGGCATCCATGCTTAGACACCTGCTCTCGAGTCTTTCCGTATGGGGCCTCCTGGAACCATCCAATAGCACTCGACTTTCGTGCAGAAGGAAACCTTGAGGTTTGGAGTAGTTCACAAATCCCATCGTAGGCAAACCTTCCTGGCCTCATGAGGCCCCCACACCATTCAGGAAGAGGCCATGCTGGACAAAAACTCTAGCCTGAGGCACGTCTCAGAGTTGAAATGACCTCAGTGCAGGAGATCTCGATTCAGCCTCTCAGAGTGGGCCTGCCGTGCCATCGGTCCCAAACCTCACGCTAGCTTGTGTTTTCAGACTTCCTTCCTCACACTCCTGGCAAACAAGCCCTCCGGACTAGGAACTCCAGAACCACAACCCAGCCCAGGGTCTGCCCAAGAAAGAAAGACGTTTCCCTGTGGGGCTCTCTCCAGAAAACCCAGATGAGGATCAACCTGCTCGGGCCTCGACCGGTACCCGAACTGGATAGGCTGCTCTGGGCACTCATGCTCTGTCTGACACAGCCTGAAGCCAGACGTCCAGACAGACAAGGAGACAGCTGGCCGCACACCCAGCACTTCGGACACGCCATGGTCTTATGCCGTCACCTCTTCCTAACCTTGGTTTTCAGATATCTGAACCTAGACAGTATATCAATTCTCCACACAGCTGGGTATCGCAAGCACAACACAGAACTCCTCCTTCCCCGTGGCTGTAAAGCTTGCTCTTGGCATGGAGTCACACCTTCAGGGTGGGAGAAACCTTCCTGGTCCCTGATGCCACGCCCAAACTTGAGTGCTGCTTGGGCACAAATTCACACTCTGACCCTCAGCATGAGCCCCATGTCAAAGAAAGGACTGTCAGGGCCTGGGCCAAGAGCCCGCATATGGGGCTTGCCAAGCCCCTATGCACCCAATCCTCACCAGTGTTTGAGTTTTCCAGTCGCCCCGCCCGTACCTGGGGCTCTGCTCTGGAATCCCTTTCTTGGAGAGACACGTGAGCCAGACAACACTTTTCCACCCTTCCCACAAAATGACCCCAAACTCTTGGGAGCTGGGACAAATCCCCAGAGAGGGATACTCGTCCACAGTCCCTGAGGCCACCCCTCCAATCCACGGCTATCTCGGACACAACATCCAGAGACAAAAGCCTGAAGGAACGCCTCCCACTCGCCCTTGTTACAGAGGCCGAGGAGCTCCCTCTCGGGCTGTACATCCGGCCTGCCATACCCTAGGCGCCACTCATAAGCTGAGTTTGTGTTTTCAGACTTCTGTGCCCTCAGCCTGGACCCACACACCCGCCAGGCTAGGGCCTCTGGAGCCACAGCGAAAGATTGTGCCTGCCCTCTCCAAGGAAATTGTGCCCAATCCATTGACCACAACCCTACAGGTTAGGGAAAAGCTCCAAGGCCCCTGAGGCCATCAATAGTGTAGGCCACCCTGGACTAAGAGGGGCTCTCTGACACCAGCGGAGCAACTATCTCCACTTAGACTCTCAGAAAGTGTCCCCAGAGACAGAAGGTTGAAATGGACAGGCCCCCAGGCCCTAATCTGAACCTTAGCTTTGGTTTCCATGTGTCCGTCCTCAGAGGTCTGTATTCGTAGACCAGCACACGGGGCTTTTCTGAGGCACCAAACCAAACCTCTCTCGCCTCCACATGGGGAGCTTACTTACTGGGGATGTATCAAACCCTTCAGGTAGGAGAGTTCCGCAGGGCCACTGAACAACCAGCACATTCCAAGGTTTCCATGGACCCAAACGCACATTATGACGCATCCTCAGGAGAGGCCATTTCAACTCAGCCCCCTGGTTAGCGTACCCCAGAGGCAGCAGATCAAACATATCTTGTGGCTAATGGCCAATGGGAATGCGAGGCATGCTGTACAGGGATCCATCCTTCGAACCGTGCTCTCCAGTCCTTCCGTATGGTATGTCCTGGAGCCATGCAACAGGACTCGAATGTCCCACAGAAGGAAACCTGGTGGTTTGGGGCAACCTCCAAACTCAGCGTGGGAAAACTTCCTTGGCCTCATGAGGCCCCGCTTCATGAAGGTGCCATCATGGACACATACTCCAGCCTCAGCCAACGTCTGATCCTCAGCCTGACTTCAGATGCAGGAGATTTTGATTCAGCCTCTGCCTAGTGGGCCTGCTCTGCCCTTGGCTCCAATCCTCACTTTAGTTTGTGTTCCTAGACTTCCGTCCTCACACTCCTGGCCCACAAACCCTCCCTACTGGGAATTCTGGGGCCACAATGAAGCACTCCGCCTGCCTCCCAGGAGAAAAACTTTGTCTATGGTGCTGCCCAGAAACCCCAAATGAGGATCAAACTGCTTGGCCCTCGGCAACACCCCAATTGCATAGGCTACCTTAAACACTGATGCTCTGTCGCAAATAGCCTGAGCCCAGACCTTCCAACAGACACCGACACAGCTGGCTGCACACCCAGCACATTGGACCCGCCACTGCCTTAGGCCACCATCCATTCCCAACCTGGGTTTTCAGTCATCAGAACCTAGACCTTATCTCCAATCCCTGCACAGGGGGGAACCTGATGCACAAGTCAGAACCCCTCCTTCCCCATGGCAAGAAACCTTGCTGCTGGCAGTGAGTCAAACCTTCAGTGTAGGAGAAAACGGCATGGCCCATGAGGCCACGCCCATGTGTGAGGTCCGCCTTGGGCACAAACACACATTGTGACCCTCAGCGTGAGTACCTTATTCAAGTAACGCATCTCAGTGATTGGACCAAGAGCCCGCATATGTGGCTTGCCATGCCCATAGGCACGCAGGACTAACTAGATGGTGTGTATTCCAGTTGAGGGAACCCACTGCTGTGCTCTAGAGTCCCTCTCCTGGGGGGTCCCCTGTGGCAGAAAACAGTACTCTTCCCTTCCCACAGAATGAACCCAAACACGTGGGAGCTTGGACAATCCCCCGAGAGGAAGGCTCTTCCTCGGCCCCTGAAGCAACCCCTACCCTGAACGGCCACTGTGAACGCAACACCCAGAGACAAAACCTGAGCGACTGCCTCCCACTTGCCCTCCTTTGATATCCAGAGGATCTCCCCTCTCGGACTGAAGATCAGGCCTGCCATTACCTTGGCCCCTACCTGAGGCAAGTTTGCTTTTTCAGACATCTGTCCCCACAGCCCTGGCAAACACAGCCTCTAGGCTGTGTCCTCTGGAGCCATACCACAGGACCATGCCTGCTCTCTCCTGGGAAACTCTGTCCATTCCTTTGGCCACACACCTCCAGAATATGAGAAACCTCAAGGCCCCCATTACGGGGAGCCTGCCTGCACACACAGGGGCCTTCGGACACAAGCTGAGCTGCTACCTCCATGAAGGCATGCACACAGATGTCAACAGAGATAGAAGTTGAGCCCGACAGGCCCTTAGGCCCTAATCTCAACTCTTGCTTTGTTTTCCAGGTGTCACTCCTCAGAGGCTTTGGTTCGAAGAACAGGATATGGGGCTTTCCTGAGGCACTGAACAGGACCTCTCTCGTCTCCACATGGGAAGCTTCCTTGTTGGAGCCGTGTCAAACACCTCAGGTTGGAGAATCCTGCAGAGTCCCTGAGCCACCTCCACATTCCAAGGTCTCCCAGGCCACCAATCCACAGTAGGACTCATCTTCAGGAGAGTCCATTTCAACTCTCCCCTCTGGGTAGCTCACCCAGGAGCCCGCAGATTGAGCCTGCCTTGTCCTGACTAAAGAGTGGGAATATGAGTTGGCGTTCCCAGGCATCCATGCTTAGACACCTGCTCTCGAGTCTTTCCGTATGGGGCCTCCTGGAACCATCCAATAGCACTCGACTTTCGTGCAGAAGGAAACCTTGAGGTTTGGAGTAGTTCACAAATCCCATCGTAGGCAAACCTTCCTGGCCTCATGAGGCCCCCACACCATTCAGGAAGAGGCCATGCTGGACAAAAACTCTAGCCTGAGGCACGTCTCAGAGTTGAAATGACCTCAGTGCAGGAGATCTCGATTCAGCCTCTCAGAGTGGGCCTGCCGTGCCATTGGTCCCAAACCTCACGCTAGCTTGTGTTTTCAGACTTCCTTCCTCACACTCCTGGCAAACAAGCCCTCCGGACTAGGAACTCCAGAACCACAACCCAGCCCAGGGTCTGCCCAAGGGAAGAAAAACGTTTCCCTATAGGGCTCTCTCCAGAAAACCCAGATGAGGATCAACCTGCTCGGGCCTCGACGGTACCCGAACTGTTTAGGCTGCTCTGGGCACTGATGCTCTGTCTGACACAGCCTGAAGCCAGACGTCCAGACAGACAAGGAGACAGCTGGCCGCACACCCAGCACTTCGGACACGCCATGGTCTTATGCCTCCACCTCTTCCTAACCTTGGTTTTCAGATATCTGAACCTAGACATTATATCAATTCTCCACACAGCTGGGTATCGCAAGCACAACACAGAACTCCTCCTTCCCCGTGGCTGGAAAGCTTGCTCTTGGCATGGAGTCACACCTTCAGGGTGGGAGAAACCTTCCTGGTCCCTGATGCCACGCCCAAACTTGAGTGCTGCTTGGGCACAAATTCACACTCTGACCCTCAGCATGAGCCCCATGTCAAAGAAAGGCCTGTCAGGGCCTGGGCCAAGAGCCCGCATATGGGGCTTGCCAAGCCCCTATGCACCCAATCCTCACCAGTGTTTGAGTTTTCCAGTCGCCCCGCCCGTACCTGGGGCTCTGCTCTGGAATCCCTTTCTTGGAGAGACACATGAGCCAGACAACACTTTTCCACCCTTCCCACAAAATGACCCCAAACTCTTGGGAGCTGGGACAAATCCCCAGAGAGGGATACTCGTCCACAGTTCCTGAGGCCACCCCTCCAATCCACGGCTATCTCGGACACAACATCCAGAGACAAAAGCCTGAAGGAACGCCTCCCACTCGCCCTTGTTTCAGAGGCACCGGAGCTCCCTCTCGGGCTGTACATCCGGCCTGCCATACCCTAGGCGCCACTCATAAGCTGAGTTTGTGTTTTCAGACTTCTGTGCCCTCAGCCTGGACCCACACAACCGCCAGGCTAGGGCCTCTGGAGCTACAGCGAAAGATTGTGCCTGCCCTCTCCAAGGAAATTGTGCCCAATCCATTGACCACAACCCTACAGGTTAGGGAAAAGCTCCAAGGCCCCTGAGGCCATCAATAGTGTAGGCCACCCTGGACTAAGAGGGGCTCTCTGACACCAGCGGAGCAACTATCTCCACTTAGACTCTCAGACAGTGTCCCCAGAGACAGAAGGTTGAAATGGACAGGCCCCCAGGCCCTAATCTGAACCTTAGCTTTGGTTTCCATGTGTCCGTCCTCAGAGGTCTGTATTCGTAGACCAGCACACGGGGCTTTTCTGAGGCACCAAACCAAACCTCTCTCGCCTCCACATGGGGAGCTTACTTACTGGGGATGTATCAAACCCTTCAGGTAAGAGAGTTCCGCAGGGCCACTGAACAACCAGCACATTCCAAGGTTTCCATGGACCCAAACGCACATTATGACGCATCCTCAGGAGAGGCCATTTCAACTCAGCCCCCTGGTTAGCGTGCCCCAGAGGCAGCAGATCAAACATATCTTGTGGCTAATGGCCAATGGGAATGCGAGGCATGCTGTACAGGGATCCATCCTTCGAACCGTGCTCTCCAGTCCTTCCGTATGGTATGTCCTGGAGCCATGCAACAGGACTCGAATGTCCCACAGAAGGAAACCTGGTGGTTTGGGGCAACCTCCAAACTCAGCGTGGGAAAACTTCCTTGGCCTCATGAGGCCCCCGCTTCATGAAGGTGCCATCATGGACACATACTCCAGCCTCAGCCAACGTCTGATCCTCAGCCTGACTTCAGATGCAGGAGATTTTGATTCAGCCTCTGCCTAGTGGGCCTGCTCTGCCCTTGGCTCCAATCCTCACTTTAGCTTGTGTTCCTAGACTTCCGTCCTCACACTCCTGGCCCACAAACCCTCCCTACTGGGAATTCTGGGGCCACAATGAAGCACTCCGCCTGCCTCCCAGGAGAAAAACTTTGTCTATGGTGCTGCCCAGAAACCCCAAATGAGGATCAAACTGCTTGGCCCTCGGCAACACCCCAATTGCATAGGCTACCTTAAACACTGATGCTCTGTCACAAATAGCCTGAGCCCAGACCTTCCAACAGACACCGACACAGCTGGCTGCACACCCAGCACATTGGAGCCGCCACTGCCTTAGGCCACCATCCATTCCCAACCTGGGTTTTCAGTCATCAGAACCTAGACCTTATCTCCAATCCCTGCACAGGGGGGAACCTGATGCACAAGTCAGAACCCCTCCTTCCCCATGGCAAGAAACCTTGCTGCTGGCAGTGAGTCAAACCTTCAGTGTAGGAGAAAACGGCATGGCCCATGAGGCCACGCCCATGTGTGAGGGCCGCCTTGGGCACAAACACACATTTTGACCCTCAGCGTGAGTACCTTATTCAAGTAACGCCTCTCAGTGATTGGACCAAGAGCCCGCATATGTGGCTTGCCATGCCCATAGGCACGCAGGTCTAACTAGATGGTGTGTATTCCAGTTGAGGGAACCCACTGCTGTGCTCTAGAGTCCCTCTCCTGGGGGGTCCCCTGTGGCAGAAAACAGTACTCTTCCCTTCCCACAGAATGAACCCAAACACGTGGGAGCTTGGACAATCCCCGGAGAGGAAGGCTCTTCCTCGGCCCCTGAAGCAACCCCTACCCTGAACGGCCACTGTGAACGCAACACCCAGAGACAAAAGCCTGAGCGACTGCCTCCCACTTGCCCTCCTTTGATATCCAGAGGATCTCCCCTCTCGGACTGGAGATCAGGCCTGCCATTACCTTGGCCCCTACCTGAGCCAAGTTTGCTTTTTCAGACATCTGTCCCCACAGCCCTGGCAAACACAGCCTCTAGGCTGGGTCCTCTGGAGCCATACCACAGGACCATGCCTGCTCTCTCCTGGGAAACTCTGTCCATTCCTTTGGCCACACACCTCCAGAATATGAGAAACCTCAAGGCCCCGAGGACATACCATTACCGGGAGCCTCCCTGCACACACAGGGGCCTTCGGACACAAGCGGAGCTGCTACCTCCATGAAGGCATGCACACAGATGTCAACATAGATAGAAGGTTGAGCCCGACAGGCCCTTAGGCCCTAATCTCAACTCTTGCTTTGTTTTCCAGGTGTCACTCCTCAGAGGCTTTGGTTCGAAGAACAGGATATGGGGCTTATCTGAGGCACTGAACAGAACTTCTCTCGTCTCCACATGGGAAGCTTCCTTGTTGGAGCCGTGTCAAACACCTCAGGTTGGAGAATCCTGCAGAGTCCCTGAGCCACCTCCACATTCCAAGGTCTCCCAGGCCACCAAGCCACCGTAGGACTCATCTTCAGGAGAGTCCATTTCAACTCTCCCCTCTGGGTAGCTCACCCAGGAGCCCGCAGATTGAGCCTGCCTTGTCCTGACTAAAGAGTGGGAATATGAGGTGGCGTTCCCAGGCATCCATGCTTAGACACCTGCTCTCGAGTCTTTCCGTATGGGGCCTCCTGGAACCATCCAATAGCACTCGACTTTCGTGCAGAAGGAAACCTTGAGGTTTGGAGTAGTTCACAAATCCCATCGTAGGCAAACATTCCTGGCCTCATGAGGCCCCCACACCATTCAGGAAGAGGCCATGCTGGACAAAAACTCTAGCCTGAGGCACGTCTCAGAGTTGAAATGACCTCAGTGCAGGAGATCTCGATTCAGCCTCTCAGAGTGGGCCTGCCGTGCCATCGGTCCCAAACCTCACGCTAGCTTGTGTTTTCAGACTTCCTTCCTCACACTCCTGGCAAACAAGCCCTCCGGACTAGGAACTCCAGAACCACAACCCAGCCCAGGGTCTGCCCAAGGGAAGAAGAACGTTTCCCTGTGGGGCTCTCTCCAGAAAACCCAGATGTGGATCAACCTACTCGGGCCTCGACCGGTACCCGAACTGGATAGGCTGCTCTGGGCACTCATGCTCTGTCTGACACAGCCTGAAGCCAGACGTCCAGACAGACAAGGAGACAGCTGGCCGCACACCCAGCACTTTGGACAAGCCATGCTCTTATGCCGTCACCTCTTCCTAACCTTGGTTTTCAGATATCTGAACCTAGACATTATATCAATTCTCCACACAGCTGGGTATCGCAAGCACAACACAGAACTCCTCCTTCCCCGTGGCTGTAAAGCTTGCTCTTGGCATGGAGTCACACCTTCAGGGTGGGAGAAACCTTCCTGGTCCCTGATGCCACGCCCAAACTTGAGTGCTGCTTGGGCACAAATTCACACTCTGACCCTCAGCATGAGCCCCATGTCAAAGAAAGGCCTGTCAGGGCCTGGGCCAAGAGCCCGCATATGGGGCTTGCCAAGCCCCTATGCACCCAATCCTCACCAGTGTTTGAGTTTTCCAGTCGCCCCGCCCGTACCTGGGGCTCTGCTCTGGAATCCCTTTTTGGAGAGACACGTGAGCCAGACAACACTTTTCCACCCTTCCCACAAAATGACCCCAAACTCTTGGGAGCTGGGACAAATCCCCAGAGAGGGATACTCGTCCACAGTCCCTGAGGCCACCCCTCCAATCCACGGCTATCTCGGACACAACATCCAGAGACAAAAGCCTGAAGGAACGCCTCCCACTCGCCCTTGTTTCAGAGGCCCAGGAGCTCCCTCTCGGGCTGTACATCCGGCCTGCCATACCCTAGGCGCCACTCATAAGCTGAGTTTGTGTTTTCAGACTTCTGTGCCCTCAGCCTGGACCCACACAACCGCCAGGCTAGGGCCTCTGGCGCCACAGCGAAAGATTGTGCCTGCCCTCTCCAAGGAAATTGTGCCCAATCCATTGACCAAAACCCTACAGGTTAGGGAAAAGCTCCAAGGCCCCTGAGGCCATCAATAGTGTAGGCCACCCTGGACTAAGAGGGGCTCTCTGACACCAGCGGAGCAACTATCTCCACTTAGACTCTCAGACAGTGTCCCCAGAGACAGAAGGTTGAAATGGACAGGCCCCCAGGTCCTAATCTGAACCTTAGCTTTGGTTTCCATGTGTCCGTCCTCAGAGGTCTGTATTCGTAGACCAGCACACGGGGCTTTTCTGAGGCACCAAACCAAACCTCTCTAGCCTCCACATGGGGAGCTTACTTACTGGGGATGTATCAAACCCTTCAGGTAGGAGAGTTCCGCAGGGCCACTGAACAACCAGCACATTCCAAGGTTTCCATGGACCCAAACGCACATTATGACGCATCCTCAGGAGAGGCCATTTCAACTCAGCCCCCTGGTTAGCGTGCCCCAGAGGCAGCAGATCAAACATATCTTGTGGCTAATGGCCAATGGGAATGCGAGGCATGCTGTACAGGGATCCATCCTTCGAACCGTGCTCTCCAGTCCTTCCGTATGGTATGTCCTGGAGCCATGCAACAGGACTCGAATGTCCCACAGAAGGAAACCTGGTGGTTTGGGGCAACCTCCAAACTCAGCGTGGGAAAACTTCCTTGGCCTCATGAGGCCCCCGCTTCATGAAGGTGCCATCATGGACACATACTCCAGCCTCAGCCAACGTCTGATCCTCAGCCTGACTTCAGATGCAGGAGATTTTGATTCAGCCTCTGCCTAGTGGGCCTGCTCTGCCCTTGGCTCCAATCCTCACTTTAGCTTGTGTTCCTAGACTTCCGTCCTCACACTCCTGGCCCACAAACCCTCCCTACTGGGAATTCTGGGGCCACAATGAAGCACTCCGCCTGCCTCCCAGGAGAAAAACTTTGTCTATGGTGCTGCCCAGAAACCCCAAATGAGGATCAAACTGCTTGGCCCTCGGCAACACCCCAATTGCATAGGCTACCTTAAACACTGATGCTCTGTCGCAAATAGCCTGAGCCCAGACCTTCCAACAGACACCGACACAGCTGGCTGCACACCCAGCACATTGGAGCCGCCACTGCCTTAGGCCACCATCCATTCCCAACCTGGGTTTTCAGTCATCAGAACCTAGACCTTATCTCCAATCCCTGCACAGGGGGGAACCTGATGCACAAGTCAGAACCCCTCCTTCCCCATGGCAAGAAACCTTGCTGCTGGCAGTGAGTCAAACCTTCAGTGTAGGAGAAAACGGCATGGCCCATGAGGCCACGCCCATGTGTGAGGGCCGCCTTGGGCACAAACACACATTTTGACCCTCAGCGTGAGTACCTTATTCAAGTAACGCCTCTCAGTGATTGGACCAAGAGCCCGCATATGTGGCTTGCCATGCCCATAGGCACGCAGGACTAACTAGATGGTGTGTATTCCAGTTGAGGGAACCCACTGCTGTGCTCTAGAGTCCCTCTCCTGGGGGGTCCCCTGTGGCAGAAAACAGTACTCTTCCCTTCCCACAGAATGAACCCAAACTCTTGGGAGCTTGGACAATCCCCCGAGAGGAAGGCTCTTCCTCGGCCCCTGAAGCTACCCCTACCCTGAACGGCCACTGTGAACGCAACACCCAGAGACAAAAGCCTGAGCGACTGCCTCCCACTTGCCCTCCTTTGATATCCAGAGGATCTCCCCTCTCGGACTGGAGATCAGGCCTGCCATTACCTTGGCCCCTACCTGAGCCAAGTTTGCTTTTTCAGACATCTGTCCCCACAGCCCTGGCAAACACAGCCTCTAGGCTGGGTCCTCTGGAGCCATACCACAGGACCATGCCTGCTCTCTCCTGGGAAACTCTGTCCATTCCTTTGGCCACACACCTCCAGAATATGAGAAACCTCAAGGCCCCCGAGGACATACCATTACCGGGAGCCTCCCTGCACACACAGGGGCCTTCGGACACAAGCTGAGCTGCTACCTCCATGAAGGCATGCACACAAATGCAACAGAGATAGAAGGTTGAGGCCCGACAGGCCCTTAGGCCCTAATCTCAACTCTTGCTTTGTTTTCCAGGTGTCACTCCTCAGAGGCTTTGGTTCGAAGAACAGGATATGGGGCTTTCCTGAGGCACTGAACAGAACTTCTCTCGTCTCCACATGGGAAGCTTCCTTGTTGGAGCCGTGTCAAACACCTCAGGTTGGAGAATCCTGCAGAGTCCCTGAGCCACCTCCACATTCCAAGGTCTCCCAGGCCACCAAGCCACAGTAGGACTCATCTTCAGGAGAGTCCATTTCAACTCTCCCCTCTGGGTAGCTCACCCAGGGGCCCGCAGATTGAGCCTGCCTTGTCCTGACTAAAGAGTGGGAATATGAGGTGGCGTTCCCAGGCATCCATGCTTAGACACCTGCTCTCGAGTCTTTCCGTATGGGGCCTCCTGGAACCATCCAATAGCACTCGACTTTCGTGCAGAAGGAAACCTTGAGGTTTGGAGTAGTTCACAAATCCCATCGTAGGCAAACCTTCCTGGCCTCATGAGGCCCCCACACCATTCAGGAAGAGGCCATGCTGGACAAAAACTCTAGCCTGAGGCACGTCTCAGAGTTGAAATGACCTCAGTGCAGGAGATCTCGATTCAGCCTCTCAGAGTGGGCCTGCCGTGCCATCGGTCCCAAACCTCACGCTAGCTTGTGTTTTCAGACTTCCTTCCTCACACTCCTGGCAAACAAGCCCTCCGGACTAGGAACTCCAGAACCACAACCCAGCCCAGGGTCTGCCCAAGGGAAGAAAAACGTTTCCCTGTGGGGCTCTCTTTAGAAAACCCAGATGAGGATCAACCTGCTCGGGCCTCGACGGTACCCGAACTGGATAGGCTGCTCTGGGCACTCATGCTCTGTCTGACACAGCCTGAAGCCAGACGTCCAGACAGACAAGGAGACAGCTGGCCGCACACCCAGCACTTCGGACACGCCATGGTCTTATGCTGTCACCTCTTCCTAACCTTGGTTTTCAGATATCTGAACCTAGACATTATATCAATTCTCCACACAGCTGGGTATCGCAAGCACAACACAGAACTCCTCCTTCCCCGTGGCTGTAAAGCTTGCTCTTGGCATGGAGTCACACCTTCAGGGTGGGAGAAACCTTCCTGGTCCCTGATGGCACGCCCAAACGTAGGTGCTGCTTGGGCACAAATTCACACTCTGACCCTCAGCATGAGCCCCATGTCAAAGAAAGGCCTGTCAGGGCCTGGGCCAAGAGCCCGCATATGGGGCTTGCCAAGCCCCTATGCACCCAATCCTCACCAGTGTTTGAGTTTTCCAGTCGCCCCGCCCGTACCTGGGGCTCTGCTCTGGAATCCCTTTCTTGGAGAGACACGTGAGCCAGACAACACTTTTCCACCCTTCCCACAAAATGACCCCAAACTCTTGGGAGCTGGGACAAATCCCCAGAGAGGGATACTCGTCCACAGTCCCTGAGGCCACCCCTCCTATCCACGGCTATCTTGGACACAACATCCAGAGACAAAAGCCTGAAGGAACGCCTCCCACTCGCCCTTGTTTCAGAGGCCCAGGAGCTCCCTCTCGGGCTGTACATCCGGCCTGCCATACCCTAGGCGCCACTCATAAGCTGAGTTTGTGTTTTCAGACTTCTGTGCCCTCAGCCTGGACCCACACAACCGCCAGGCTAGGGCCTCTGGAGCCACAGCGAAAGATTGTGCCTGCCCTCTCCAAGGAAATTGTGCCCAATTTCCCCAACCCTACAGGTTAGGGAAAAGCTCCAAGACCCCTGAGGCCATCAATAGTGTAGGCCATCCTGGACTAAGAGGGGCTCTCTGACACCAGCGGAGCAACTATCTCCACTTAGACTCTCAGACAGTGTCCCCAGAGACAGAAGGTTGAAATGGACAGGCCCCCAGGCCCTAATCTGAACCTTAGCTTTGGTTTCCATGTGTCCGTCCTCTGAGTTCTGTTTTCGTAGACCAGCACACGGGGCTTTTCTGAGGCACCAAACCAAACCTCTCTCGCCTCCACATGGGGAGCTTACTTACTGGGGATGTATCAAACCCTTCAGGTAGGAGAGTTCCGCAGGGCCACTGAACAACCAGCACATTCCAAGGTTTCCATGGACCCAAACGCACATTATGACGCATCCTCAGGAGAGGCCATTTCAACTCAGCCCCCTGGTTAGCGTGCCCCAGAGGCAGCAGATCAAACATATCTTGTGGCTAATGGCCAATGGGAATGCGAGGCATGCTGTACAGGGATCCATCCTTCGAACCGTGCTCTCCAGTCCTTCCGTATGGTATGTCCTGGAGCCATGCAACAGGACTCGAATGTCCCACAGAAGGAAACCTGGTGGTTTGGGGCAACCTCCAAACTCAGCGTGGGAAAACTTCCTTGGCCTCATGAGGCCCCCGCTTCATGAAGGTGCCATCATGGACACATACTCCAGCCTCAGCCAACGTCTGATCCTCAGCCTGAGTTCAGATGCAGGAGATTTTGATTCAGCCTCTGCCTAGTGGGCCTGCTCTGCCCTTGGCTCCAATCCTCACTTTAGCTTGTGTTCCTAGACTTCCGTCCTCACACTCCTGGCCCACAAACCCTCCCTTCTGGGAATTCTGGGGCCACAATGAAGCACTCCGCCTGCCTCCCAGGAGAAAAACTTTGTCTATGGTGCTGCCCAGAAACCCCAAATGAGGATCAAACTGCTTGGCCCTCGGCAACACCCCAATTGCATAGGCTACCTTAAACACTGATGCTCTGTCGCAAATAGCCTGAGCCCAGACCTTCCAACAGACACCGACACAGCTGGCTGCACACCCAGCACATTGGACCCGCCACTGCCTTAGGCCACCATCCATTCCCAACCTGGGTTTTCAGTCATCAGAACCTAGACCTTATCTCCAATCCCTGCACAGGGGGGAACCTGATGCACAAGTCAGAACCCCTCCTTCCCCATGGCAAGAAACCTTGCTGCTGGCAGTGAGTCAAACCTTCAGTGTAGGAGAAAACGGCATGGCCCATGAGGCCACGCCCATGTGTGAGGGCCGCCTTGGGCACAAACACACATTGTGACCCTCAGCGTGAGTACCTTATTCAAGTAACGCCTCTCAGTGATTGGACCAAGAGCCCGCATATGTGGCTTGCCATGCCCATAGGAACGCAGGACTAACTAGATGGTGTGTATTCCAGTTGAGGGAACCCACTGCTGTGCTCTAGAGTCCCTCTCCTGGGGGGTCCCCTGTGGCAGAAAACAGTACTCTTCCCTTCCCACAGAATGAACCCAAACTCTTGGGAGCTTGGACAATCCCCCGAGAGGAAGGCTCTTACTCGGCCCCTGAAGCTACCCCTACCCTGAATGGCCACTGTGAACGCAACACCCAGAGACAAAAGCCTGAGCGACTGCCTCCCACTTGCCCTCCTTTGATATCCAGAGGATCTCCCCTCTCGGACTGAAGATCAGGCCTGCCATTACCTTGGCCCCTACCTGAGCCAAGTTTGCTTTTTCAGACATCTGTCCCCACAGCCCTGGCAAACACAGCCTCTAGGCTGGGTCCTCTGGAGCCATACCACAGGACCATGCCTGCTCTCTCCTGGGAAACTCTGTCCATTCCTTTGGCCACACACCTCCAGTATATGAGAAACCTCAAGGCCCCCGAGGACATACCATTACCGGGAGCCTCCCTGCACACACAGGGGCCTTCGGACACAAGCGGAGCTGCTACCTCCATGAAGGCATGCACACCGATGTCAACAGAGATAGAAGGTTGAGGCCCGACAGGCCCTTAGGCCCTAATCTCAACTCTTGCTTTGTTTTCCAGGTGTCACTCCTCAGAGGCTTTGGTTCGAAGAACAGGATATGGGGCTTTCCTGAGGCACTGAACAGAACTTCTCTCGTCTCCACATGGGAAGCTTCCTTGTTGGAGCCGTGTCAAACACCTCAGGTTGGAGAATCCTGCAGAGTCCCTGAGCCACCTCCACATTCCAAGGTCTCCCAGGCCACCAAGCCACAGTAGGACTCATCTTCAGGAGAGTCCATTTCAACTCTCCCCTCTGGGTAGCTCACCCAGGAGCCCGCAGATTGAGCCTGCCTTGTCCTGACTAAAGAGTGGGAATATGAGGTGGCGTTCCCAGGCATCCATGCTTAGACACCTGCTCTCGAGTCTTTCCGTATGGGGCCTCCTGGAACCATCCAATAGCACTCGACTTTCGTGCAGAAGGAAACCTTGAGGTTTGGAGGAGTTCACAAATCCCATCGTAGGCAAACCTTCCTGGCCTCATGAGGCCCCCACACCATTCAGGAAGAGGCCATGCTGGACAAAAACTCTAGCCTGAGGCACGTCTCAGAGTTGAAATGACCTCAGTGCAGGAGATCTCGATTCAGCCTCTCAGAGTGGGCCTGCCGTGCCATCGGTCCCAAACCTCACGCTAGCTTGTGTTTTCAGACTTCCTTCCTCACACTCCTGGCAAACAAGCCCTCCGGACTAGGAACTCCAGAACCACAACCCAGCCCAGGGTCTGCCCAAGGGAAGAAAAACGTTTCCCTGTGGGGTTCTCTCCAGAAACCCAGATGAGGATCAACCTGCTCGGGCCTCGACGGTACCCGAACTGGATAGGCTGCTCTGGGCACTCATGCTATGTCTGACACAGCCTGAAGCCAGACGTCCAGACAGACAAGGAGACAGCTGGCCGCACACCCAGCACTTCGGACACGCCATGGTCTTATGCCGTCACCTCTTCCTAACCTTGGTTTTCAGATATCTGAACCTAGACAGTATATCAATTCTCCACACAGCTGGGTATCGCAAGCACAACACAGAACTCCTCCTTCCCCGTGGCTGTAAAGCTTGCTCTTGGCATGGAGTCACACCTTCAGGGTGGGAGAAACCTTCCTGGTCCCTGATGCCACGCCTAAACGTAGGTGCTGCTTGGGCACAAATTCACACTCTGACCCTCAGCATGAGCCCCATGTCAAAGAAAGGCCTGTCAGGGCCTGGGCCAAGAGCCGGCATATGGGGCTTGCCAAGCCCCTATGCACCCAATCCTCACCAGTGTTTGAGTTTTCCAGTCGCCCCGCCCGTACCTGGGGCTCTGCTCTGGAATCCCTTTCTTGGAGAGACACGTGAGCCAGACAACACTTTTCCACCCTTCCCACAAAATGACCCCAAACTCTTGGGAGCTGGGACAAATCCCCAGAGAGGGATACTCGTCCACAGTCCCTGAGGCCACCCCTCCAATCCACGGCTATCTCGGACACAACATCCAGAGACAAAAGCCTGAAGGATCGCCTCCCACTCGCCCTTGTTTCAGAGGCCGAGGAGCTCCCTCTCGGGCTGTACATCTGGCCTGCCATACCCTAGGCTCCACTCATAAGCTGAGTTTGTGTTTTCAGACTTCTGTGCCGTCAGCCTGGACCCACACAACCGCCAGGCTAGAGCCTCTGGAGCCACAGCGAAAGATTGTGCCTGCCCTCTCCAAGGAAATTGTGCCCAATCCATTGACGACAACCCTACAGGTTAGGGAAAAGCTCCAAGGCCCCTGAGGCCATCAATAGTGTAGGCCACCCGGGACTAAGAGGGGCTCTCTGACACCAGCGGAGCAACTATCTCCACTCAGACTCTCAGACAGTGTCCCCAGAGACAGAAGGTTGAAATGGACAGGCCCCCAGGCCCTAATCTGAACCTTAGCTTTGGTTTCCATGTGTCCATCCTCAGAGGTCTGTTTTCGTAGACCAGCACACGGGGCTTTTCTGAGGCACCAAACCAAACCTCTCTCGCCTCCACATGGGGAGCTTACTTACTGGGGATGTATCAAACCCTTCAGGTAGGAGAGTTCCGCAGGGCCACTGAACAACCAGCACATTCCAAGGTTTCCATGGACCCAAACGCACATTATGACGCATCCTCAGGAGAGGCCATTTCAACTCAGCCCCCTGGTTAGCGTGCCCCAGAGGCAGCAGATCAAACATATCTTGTGGCTAATGGCCAATGGGAATGCGAGGCATGCTGTACAGGGATCCATCCTTCGAACCGTGCTCTCCAGTCCTTCCGTATGGTATGTCCTGGAGCCATGCAACAGGACTCGAATGTCCCACAGAAGGAAACCTGGTGGTTTGGGGCAACCTCCAAACTCAGCGTGGGAAAACTTCCTTGGCCTCATGAGGCCCCCGCTTCATGAAGGTGCCATCATGGACACATACTCCAGCCTCAGCCAACGTCTGATCCTCAGCCTGACTTCAGATGCAGGAGATTTTGATTCAGCCTCTGCCTAGTGGGCCTGCTCTGCCCTTGGCTCCAATCCTCACTTTAGCTTGTGTTCCTAGACTTCCGTCCTCACACTCCTGGCCCACAAACCCTCCCTACTGGGAATTCTGGGGCCACAATGAAGCACTCCGCCTGCCTCCCAGGAGAAAAACTTTGTCTATGGTGCTGCCCAGAAACCCCAAATGAGGATCAAACTGCTTGGCCCTCGGCAACACCCCAATTGCATAGGCTACCTTAAACACTGATGCTCTGTCGCAAATAGCCTGAGCCCAGACCTTCCAACAGACACCGACACAGCTGGCTGCACACCCAGCACATTGGACCCGCCACTGCCTTAGGCCACCATCCATTCCCAACCTGGGTTTTCAGTCATCAGAACCTAGACCTTATCTCCAATCCCTGCACAGGGGGGAACCTGATGCACAAGTCAGAACCCCTCCTTCCCCATGGCAAGAAACCTTGCTGCTGGCAGTGAGTCAAACCTTCAGTGTAGGAGAAAACGGCATGGCCCATGAGGCCACGCCCATGTGTGAGGGCCGCCTTGGGCACAAACACACATTGTGACCCTCAGCGTGAGTACCTTATTCAAGTAACGCCTCTCAGTGATTGGACCAAGAGCCCGCATATGTGGCTTGCCATGCCCATAGGCACGCAGGACTAACTAGATGGTGTGTATTCCAGTTGAGGGAACCCACTGCTGTGCTCTAGAGTCCCTCTCCTGGGGGGTCCCCTGTGGCAGAAAACAGTACTCATCCCTTCCCACAGAATGAACCCAAACACTTGGGAGCTTGGACAATCCCCCGAGAGGAAGGCTCTTACTCGGCCCCTGAAGCAACCCCTACCCTGAACGGCCACTGTGAACGCAACACCCAGAGACAAAAGCCTGAGCGACTGCCTCCCACTTGCCCTCCTTTGATATCCAGAGGATCTCCCCTCTCGGACTGGAGATCAGGCCTGCCATTACCTTGGCCCCTACCTGAGCCAAGTTTGCTTTTTCAGACATCTGTCCCCACAGCCCTGGCAAACACAGCCTCTAGGCTGGGTCCTCTGGAGCCATACCACAGGACCATGCCTGCTCTCTCCTGGGAAACTCTGTCCATTCCTTTGGCCACACACCTCCAGAATATGAGAAACCTCAAGGCCCCCGAGGACATACCATTACCGGGAGCCTCCCTGCACACACAGGGGCCTTCGGACACAAGCGGAGCTGCTACCTCCATGAAGGCATGCACACAGATGTCAACAGAGATAGAAGGTTGAGCCGGACAGGCCCTTAGGCCCTAATCTCAACTCTTGCTTTGTTTTCCAGGTGTCACTCCTCAGAGTCTTTGGTTCGAAGAACAGGATATGGAGCTTTCCTGAGGCCCTGAACAGAACTTCTCTCGTCTCCACATGGGAAGCTTCCTTGTTGGAGCCGTGTCAAACACCTCAGGTTGGAGAATCCTGCAGAGTCCCTGAGCCACCTCCACATTCCAAGGTCTCCCAGGCCACCAATCCACAGTAGGACTCATCTTCAGGAGAGTCCATTTCAACTCTCCCCTCTGGGTAGCTCACCCAGGAGCCCGCAGATTGAGCCTGCCTTGTCCTGACTAAAGAGTGGGAATATGAGGTGGCGTTCCCAGGCATCCATGCTTAGACACCTGCTCTCGAGTCTTTCCGTATGGGGCCTCCTGGAACCATCCAATAGCACTCGACTTTCGTGCAGAAGGAAACCTTGAGGTTTGGAGTAGTTCACAAATCCCATCGTAGGCAAACCTTCCTGGCCTCATGAGGCCCCCACACCATTCAGGAAGAGGCCATGCTGGACAAAAACTCTAGCCTGAGGCACGTCTCAGAGTTGAAATGACCTCAGTGCAGGAGATCTCGATTCAGCCTCTCAGAGTGGGCCTGCCGTGCCATCGGTCCCAAACCTCACGCTAGCTTGTGTTTTCAGACTTCCTTCCTCACACTCCTGGCAAACAAGCCCTCCGGACTAGGAACTCCAGAACCACAACCCAGCCCAGGGTCTGCCCAAGGGAAGAAAAACGTTTCCCTGTGGGGCTCTCTCCAGAAAACCCAGATGAGGATCAACCTGCTCGGGCCTTGACGGTACCCGAACTGGATAGGCTGCTCTGGGCACTCATGCTCTGTCTGACACAGCCTGAAGCCAGACGTCCAGACAGACAAGGAGACAGCTGGCCGCACACCCAGCACTTTGGACACGCCATGATCTTATGCCCTCACCTCTTCCTAACCTTGGTTTTCAGATATCTGAACCTAGACAGTATATCAATTCTCCACACAGCTGGGTATCGCAAGAACAACACAGAACTCCTCCTTCCCCGTGGCTGTAAAGCTTGCTCTTGGCATGGAGTCACACCTTCAGGGTGGGAGAAACCTTCCTGGTCCCTGATGCCACGCCCAAACTTGAGTGCTGCTTGGGCACAAATTCACACTCTGACCCTCAGCATGAGCCCCATGTCAAAGAAAGGCCTGTCAGGGCCTGGGCCAAGAGCCCGCATATGGGGCTTGCCAAGCCCCTATGCACCCAATCCTCACCAGTGTTTGAGTTTTCCAGTCGCCCCGCCCGTACCTGGGGCTCTGCTCTGGAATCCCTTTCTTGGAGAGACACGTGAGCCAGACAACACTTTTCCACCCTTCCCACAAAATGACCCCAAACTCTTGGGAGCTGGGACAAATCCCCAGAGAGGGATACTCGTCCACAGTTCCTGAGGCCACCCCTCCAATCCACGGCTATCTCGGACACAACATCCAGAGACAAAAGCCTGAAGGAACACCTCCCACTCGCCCTTGTTTCAGAGGCCCAGGAGCTCCCTCTCGGGCTGTACATCCGGCCTGCCATACCCTAGGCGCCACTCATAAGCTGAGTTTGTGTTTTCAGACTTCTGTGCCCTCAGCCTGGACCCACACAACCGCCAGGCTAGGGCCTCTGGGGCCACAGCGAAAGATTGTGCCTGCCCTCTCCAAGGAAATTGTGCCCAATCCATTGACCACAACCCTACAGGTTAGGGAAAAGCTCCAAGGCCCCTGAGGCCATCAATAGTGTAGGCCACCCTGGACTAAGAGGGGCTCTCTGACACCAGCGGAGCAACTATCTCCACTTAGACTCTCAGAAAGTGTCCCCAGAGACAGAAGGTTGAAATGGACAGGCCCCCAGGCCCTAATCTGAACCTTAGCTTTGGTTTCCATGTGTCCGTCCTCAGAGGTCTGTATTCGTAGACCAGCACACGGGGCTTTTCTGAGGCACCAAACCAAACCTCTCTCGCCTCCACATGGGGAGCTTACTTACTGGGGATGTATCAAACCCTTCAGGTAGGAGAGTTCCGCAGGGCCACTGAACAACCAGCACATTCCAAGGTTTCCATGGACCCAAACGCACATTATGACGCATCCTCAGGAGAGGCCATTTCAACTCAGCCCCCTGGTTAGCGTGCCCCAGAGGCAGCAGATCAAACATATCTTGTGGCTAATGGCCAATGGGAATGCGAGGCATGCTGTACAGGGATCCATCCTTCGAACCGTGCTCTCCAGTCCTTCCGTATGGTATGTCCTGGAGCCATGCAACAGGACTCGAATGTCCCACAGAAGGAAACCTGGTGGTTTGGGGCAACCTCCAAACTCAGCGTGGGAAAACTTCCTTGGCCTCATGAGGCCCCCGCTTCATGAAGGTGCCATCATGGACACATACTCCAGCCTCAGCCAACGTCTGATCCTCAGCCTGACTTCAGATGCAGGAGATTTTGATTCAGCCTCTGCCTAGTGGGCCTGCTCTGCCCTTGGCTCCAATCCTCACTTTAGCTTGTGTTCCTAGACTTCCGTCCTCACACTCCTGGCCCACAAACCCTCCCTACTGGGAATTCTGGGGCCACAATGAAGCACTCCGCCTGCCTCCCAGGAGAAAAACTTTGTCTATGGTGCTGCCCAGAAACCCCAAATGAGGATCAAACTGCTTGGCCCTCGGCAACACCCCAATTGCATAGGCTACCTTAAACACTGATGCTCTGTCGCAAATAGCCTGAGCCCAGACCTTCCAACAGACACCGACACAGCTGGCTGCACACCCAGCACATTGGAGCCGCCACTGCCTTAGGCCACCATCCATTCCCAACCTGGGTTTTCAGTCATCAGAACCTAGACCTTATCTCCAATCCCTGCACAGGGGGGAACCTGATGCACAAGTCAGAACCCCTCCTTCCCCATGGCAAGAAACCTTGCTGCTGGCAGTGAGTCAAACCTTCAGTGTAGGAGAAAACGGCATGGCCCATGAGGCCACGCCCATGTGTGAGGGCCGCCTTGGGCACAAACACACATTGTGACCCTCAGCGTGAGTACCTTATTCAAGTAACGCCTCTCAGTGATTGGACCAAGAGCCCGCATATGTGGCTTGCCATGCCCATAGGCACGCAGGACTAACTAAATGGTGTGTATTCCAGTTGAGGGAACCCACTACTGTGCTCTAGAGTCCCTCTCCTGGGGGGTCCCCTGTGGCAGAAAACAGTACTCTTCCCTTCCCACAGAATGAACCCAAACACTTGGGAGCTTGGACATCCCCCGAGAGGAAGGCTCTTCCTCGGCCCCTGAAGCAACCCCTACCCTGAACGGCCACTGTGAACGCAACACCCAGAGACAAAACCTGAGCGACTGCCTCCCACTTGCCCTCCTTTGATATTCAGAGGATCTCCCCTCTCGAACTGGAGATCAGGCCTGCCATTAACTTGGCCCCTACCTGAGCCAAGTTTGCTTTTTCAGACATCTGTCCCCACAGCCCTGGCAAACACTGCCTCTAGGCTGGGTCCTCTGGAGCCATACCACAGGACCATGCCTGCTCTCTCCTGGGAAACTCTGTCCATTCCTTTGGCCACACACCTCCAGAATATGAGAAACCTCAAGGCCCCCGAGGACATACCATTACCGGGAGCCTCCCTGCACACACAGGGGCCTTCGGACACAAGCGGAGCTGCTACCTCCATGAAGGCATGCACACAGATGTCAACAGAGATAGAAGGTTGAGCCCGACAGGCCCTTAGGCCCTAATCTCAACTCTTGCTTTGTTTTCCAGGTGTCACTCCTCAGAGGCTTTGGTTCGAAGAACAGGATATGGGGCTTTCCTGAGGCACTGAACAGAACTTCTCTCGTCTCCACATGGGAAGCTTCCTTGTTGGAGCCGTGTCAAACACCTCAGGTTGGAGAATCCTGCAGAGTCCCTGAGCCACCTCCACATTCCAAGGTCTCCCAGGCCACCAAGCCACAGTAGGACTCATCTTCAGGAGAGTCCATTTCAACTCTCCCCTCTGGGTAGCTCACCCAGGAGCCCGCAGATTGAGCCTGCCTTGTCCTGACTAAAGAGTGGGAATATGAGGTGGCGTTCCCAGGCATCCATGCTTAGACACCTGCTCTCGAGTCTTTCCGTATGGGGCCTCCTGGAACCATCCAATAGCACTCGACTTTCGTGCAGAAGGAAACCTTGAGGTTTGGAGTAGTTCACAAATCCCATCGTAGGCAAACCTTCCTGGCCTCATGAGGCCCCCACACCATTCAGGAAGAGGCCATGCTGGACAAAAACTCTAGCCTGAGGCACGTCTCAGAGTTGAAATGACCTCAGTGCAGGAGATCTCGATTCAGCCTCTCACAGTGGGCCTGCCGTGCCATCGGTCCCAAACCTCACGCTAGCTTGTGTTTTCAGACTTCCTTCCTCACACTCCTGGCAAACAAGCCCTCCGGACTAGGAACTCCAGAACCACAACCCAGCCCAGGGTCTGCCCAAGGGAAGAAAAACGTTTCCCTGTGGGTCTCTCTCCAGAAAACCCAGATGAGGATCAACCTGCTCGGGCCTTGACGGTACCCGAACTGGATAGGCTGCTCTGGGCACTCATGCTCTGTCTGACACAGCCTGAAGCCAGACGTCCAGACAGACAAGGAGACAGCTGGCCGCACACCCAGCACTTTGGACACGCCATGATCTTATGCCGTCACCTCTTCCTAACCTTGGTTTTCAGATATCTGAACCTAGACAGTATATCAATTCTCCACACAGCTGGGTATCGCAAGCACAACACAGAACTCCTCCTTCCCCGTGGCTGTAAAGCTTGCTCTTGGCATGGAGTCACACCTTCAGGGTGGGAGAAACCTTCCTGGTCCCTGATGCCACGCCCAAACTTGAGTGCTGCTTGGGCACAAATTCACACTCTGACCCTCAGCATGAGCCCCATGTCAAAGAAAGGCCTGTCAGGGCCTGGGCCAAGAGCCCGCATATGGGGCTTGCCAAGCCCCTATGCACCCAATCCTCACCAGTGTTTGAGTTTTCCAGTCGCCCCGCCCGTACCTGGGGCTCTGCTCTGGAATCCCTTTCTTGGAGAGACACGTGAGCCAGACAACACTTTTCCACCCTTCCCACAAAATGACCCCAAACTCTTGGGAGCTGGGACAAATCCCCAGAGAGGGATACTCGTCCACAGTTCCTGAGGCCACCCCTCCAATCCACGGCTATCTCGGACACAACATCCAGAGACAAAAGCCTGAAGGAACGCCTCCCACTCGCCCTTGTTTCAGAGGCCCAGGAGCTCCCTCTCGGGCTGTACATCCGGCCTGCCATACCCTAGGCGCCACTCATAAGCTGAGTTTGTGTTTTCAGACTTCTGTGCCCTCAGCCTGGACCCACACAACCGCCAGGCTAGGGCCTCTGGAGCCACAGCGAAAGATTGTGCCTGCCCTCTCCAAGGAAATTGTGCCCAATCCATTGACCACCACCCTACAGGTTAGGGAAAAGCTCCAAGGCCCCTGAGGCCATCAATAGTGTAGGCCACCCTGGACTAAGAGGGGCTCTCTGACACCAGCGGAGCAACTATCTCCACTTAGACTCTCAGAAAGTGTCCCCAGAGACAGAAGGTTGAAATGGACAGGCCCCCAGGCCCTAATCTGAACCTTAGCTTTGGTTTCCATGTGTCCGTCCTCAGAGGTCTGTATTCGTAGACCAGCACACGGGGCTTTTCTGAGGCACCAAACCAAACCTCTCTCGCCTCCACATGGGGAGCTTACTTACTGGGGATGTATCAAACCCTTCAGGTAGGAGAGTTCCGCAGGGCCACTGAACAACCAGCACATTCCAAGGTTTCCATGGACCCAAACGCACATTATGACGCATCCTCAGGAGAGGCCATTTCAACTCAGCCCCCTGGTTAGCGTGCCCCAGAGGCAGCAGATCAAACATATCTTGTGGCTAATGGCCAATGGGAATGCGAGGCATGCTGTACAGGGATCCATCCTTCGAACCGTGCTCTCCAGTCCTTCCGTATGGTATGTCCTGGAGCCATGCAACAGGACTCGAATGTCCCACAGAAGGAAACCTGGTGGTTTGGGGCAACCTCCAAACTCAGCGTGGGAAAACTTCCTTGGCCTCATGAGGCCCCCGCTTCATGAAGGTGCCATCATGGACACATACTCCAGCCTCAGCCAACGTCTGATCCTCAGCCTGACTTCAGATGCAGGAGATTTTGATTCAGCCTCTGCCTAGTGGGCCTGCTCTGCCCTTGGCTCCAATCCTCACTTTAGCTTGTGTTCCTAGACTTCCGTCCTCACACTCCTGGCCCACAAACCCTCCCTACTGAGAATTCTGGGGCCACAATGAAGCACTCCGCCTGCCTCCCAGGAGAAAAACTTTGTCTATGGTGCTGCCCAGAAACCCCAAATGAGGATCAAACTGCTTGGCCCTCGGCAACACCCCAATTGCATAGGCTACCTTAACCACTGATGCTCTGTCGCAAATAGCCTGAGCCCAGACCTTCCAACAGACACCGACACAGCTGGCTGCACACCCAGCACATTGGAGCCGCCACTGCCTTAGGCCACCATCCATTCCCAACCTGGGTTTTCAGTCATCAGAACCTAGACCTTATCTCCAATCCCTGCACAGGGGGGAACCTGATGCACAAGTCAGAACCCCTCCTTCCCCATGGCAAGAAACCTTGCTGCTGGCAGTGAGTCAAACCTTCAGTGTAGGAGAAAACGGCATGGCCCATGAGGCCACGCCCATGTGTGAGGGCCGCCTTGGGCACAAACACACATTGTGACCCTCAGCGTGAGTACCTTATTCAAGTAACGCCTCTCAGTGATTGGACCAAGAGCCCGCATATGTGGCTTGCCATGCCCATAGGCACGCAGGACTAACTAGATGGTGTGTATTCCAGTTGAGGGAACCCACTGCTGTGCTCTAGAGTCCCTCTCCTGGGGGGTCCCCTGTGGCAGAAAACAGTACTCTTCCCTTCCCACAGAATGAACCCAAACACTTGGGAGCTTGGACATCCCCCGAGAGGAAGGCTCTTCCTCGGCCCCTGAAGCAACCCCTACCCTGAACGGCCACTGTGAACGCAACACCCAGAGACAAAAGCCTGAGCGACTGCCTCCCACTTGCCCTCCTTTGATATTCAGAGGATCTCCCCTCTCGAACTGGAGATCAGGCCTGCCATTAACTTGGCCCCTACCTGAGCCAAGTTTGCTTTTTCAGACATCTGTCCCCACAGCCCTGGCAAACACTGCCTCTAGGCTGGGTCCTCTGGAGCCATACCACAGGACCATGCCTGCTCTCTCCTGGGAAACTCTGTCCATTCCTTTGGCCACACACCTCCAGAATATGAGAAACCTCAAGGCCCCCGAGGACATACCATTACCGGGAGCCTCCCTGCACACACAGGGGCCTTCGGACACAAGCGGAGCTGCTACCTCCATGAAGGCCTGCACACAGATGTCAACAGAGATAGAAGGTTGAGCCCGACAGGCCCTTAGGCCCTAATCTCAACTCTTGCTTTGTTTTCCAGGTGTCACTCCTCAGAGGCTTTGGTTCGAAGAACAGGATATGGGGCTTTCCTGAGGCACTGAACAGAACTTCTCTCGTCTCCACATGGGAAGCTTCCTTGTTGGAGCCGTGTCAAACACCTCAGGTTGGAGAATCCTGCAGAGTCCCTGAGCCACCTCCACATTCCAAGGTCTCCCAGGCCACCAAGCCACAGTAGGACTCATCTTCAGGAGAGTCCATTTCAACTCTCCCCTCTGGGTAGCTCACCCAGGAGCCCGCAGATTGAGCCTGCCTTGTCCTGACTAAAGAGTGGGAATATGAGGTGGCGTTCCCAGGCATCCATGCTTAGACACCTGCTCTCGAGTCTTTCCGTATGGGGCCTCCTGGAACCATCCAATAGCACTCGACTTTCGTGCAGAAGGAAACCTTGAGTTTTGGAGTAGTTCACAAATCCCATCGTAGGCAAACCTTCCTGGCCTCATGAGGCCCCCACACCATTCAGGAAGAGGCCATGCTGGACAAAAACTCTAGCCTGAGGCACGTCTCAGAGTTGAAATGACCTCAGTGCAGGAGATCTCGATTCAGCCTCTCACAGTGGGCCTGCCGTGCCATCGGTCCCAAACCTCACGCTAGCTTGTATTTTCAGACTTCCTTCCTCACACTCCTGGCAAACAAGCCCTCTGGACTAGGAACTCCAGAACCACAACCCAGCCCAGGGTCTGCCCAAGGGAAGAAAAACGTTTCCCTGTGGGTCTCTCTCCAGAAAACCCAGATGAGGATCAACCTGCTCGGGCCTTGACGGTACCCGAACTGGATAGGCTGCTCTGGGCACTCATGCTCTGTCTGACACAGCCTGAAGCCAGACGTCCAGACAGACAAGGAGACAGCTGGCCGCACACCCAGCACTTTGGACACGCCATGATCTTATGCCGTCACCTCTTCCTAACCTTGGTTTTCAGATATCTGAACCTAGACAGTATATCAATTCTCCACACAGCTGGGTATCGCAAGCACAACACAGAACTCCTCCTTCCCCGTGGCTGTAAAGCTTGCTCTTGGCATGGAGTCACACCTTCGGGGTGGGAGAAACCTTCCTGGTCCCTGATGCCACGCCCAAACTTGAGTGCTGCTTGGGCACAAATTCACACTCTGACCCTCAGCATGAGCCCCATGTCAAAGAAAGGCCTGTCAGGGCCTGGGCCAAGAGCCCGCATATGGGGCTTGCCAAGCCCCTATGCACCCAATCCTCACCAGTGTTTGAGTTTTCCAGTCGCCCCGCCCGTACCTGGGGCTCTGCTCTGGAATCCCTTTCTTGGAGAGACGCGTGAGCCAGACAACACTTTTCCACCCTTCCCACAAAATGACCCCAAACTCTTGGGAGCTGGGACAAATCCCCAGAGAGGGATACTCGTCCACAGTTCCTGAGGCCACCCCTCCAATCCACGGCTATCTTGGACACAACATCCAGAGACAAAAGCCTGAAGGAACGCCTCCCACTCGCCCTTGTTTCAGAGGCCCAGGAGCTCCCTCTCGGGCTGTACATCCGGCCTGCCATACCCTAGGCGCCACTCATAAGCTGAGTTTGTGTTTTCAGACTTCTGTGCCCTCAGCCTGGACCCACACAACCGCCAGGCTAGGGCCTCTGGAGCCACAGCGAAAGATTGTGCCTGCCCTCTCCAAGGAAATTGTGCCCAATCCATTGACCACCACCCTACAGGTTAGGGAAAAGCTCCAAGGCCCCTGAGGCCATCAATAGTGTAGGCCACCCTGGACTAAGAGGGGCTCTCTGACACCAGCGGAGCAACTATCTCCACTTAGACTCTCAGAAAGTGTCCCCAGAGACAGAAGGTTGAAATGGACAGGCCCCCAGGCCCTAATCTGAACCTTAGCTTTGGTTTCCATGTGTCCGTCCTCAGAGGTCTGTATTCGTAGACCAGCACACGGGGCTTTTCTGAGGCACCAAACCAAACCTCTCTCGCCTCCACATGGGGAGCTTACTTACTGGGGATGTATCAAACCCTTCAGGTAGGAGAGTTCCGCAGGGCCACTGAACAACCAGCACATTCCAAGGTTTCCATGGACCCAAACGCACATTATGACGCATCCTCAGGAGAGGCCATTTCAACTCAGCCCCCTGGTTAGCGTGCCCCAGAGGCAGCAGATCAAACATATCTTGTGGCTAATGGCCAATGGGAATGCGAGGCATGCTGTACAGGGATCCATCCTTCGAACCGTGCTCTCCAGTCCTTCCGTATGGTATGTCCTGGAGCCATGCAACAGGACTCGAATGTCCCACAGAAGAAAACCTGGTGGTTTGGGGCAACCTCCAAACTCAGCGTGGGAAAACTTCCTTGGCCTCATGAGGCCCCCGCTTCATGAAGGTGCCATCATGGACACATACTCCAGCCTCAGCCAACGTCTGATCCTCAGCCTGACTTCAGATGCAGGAGATTTTGATTCAGCCTCTGCCTAGTGGGCCTGCTCTGCCCTTGGCTCCAATCCTCACTTTAGCTTGTGTTCCTAGACTTCCGTCCTCACACTCCTGGCCCACAAACCCTCCCTACTGGGAATTCTGGGGCCACAATGAAGCACTCCGCCTGCCTCCCAGGAGAAAAACTTTGTCTATGGTGCTGCCCAGAAACCCCAAATGAGGATCAAACTGCTTGGCCCTCGGCAACACCCCAATTGCATAGGCTACCTTAACCACTGATGCTCTGTCGCAAATAGCCTGAGCCCAGACCTTCCAACAGACACCGACACAGCTGGCTGCACACCCAGCACATTGGAGCCACCACTGCCTTAGGCCACCATCCATTCCCAACCTGGGTTTTCAGTCATCAGAACCTAGACCTTATCTCCAATCCCTGCACAGGGGGGAACCTGATGCACAAGTCAGAACCCCTCCTTCCCCATGGCAAGAAACCTTGCTGCTGGCAGTGAGTCAAACCTTCAGTGTAGGAGAAAACGGCATGGCCCATCAGGCCACGCCCATGTGTGAGGGCCGCCTTGGGCACAAACACACATTGTGACCCTCAGCGTGAGTACCTTATTCAAGTAACGCCTCTCAGTGATTGGACCAAGAGCCCGCATATGTGGCTTGCCATGCCCATAGGCACGCAGGACTAACTAGATGGTGTGTATTCCAGTTGAGGGAACCCACTACTGTGCTCTAGAGTCCCTCTCCTGGGGGGTCCCCTGTGGCAGAAAACAGTACTCTTCCCTTCCCACAGAATGAACCCAAACACTTGGGAGCTTGGACATCCCCCGAGAGGAAGGCTCTTCCTCGGCCCCTGAAGCAACCCCTACCCTGAACGGCCACTGTGAACGCAACACCCAGAGACAAAAGCCTGAGCGACTGCCTCCCACTTGCCCTCCTTTGATATTCAGAGGATCTCCCCTCTCGAACTGGAGATCAGGCCTGCCATTAACTTGGCCCCTACCTGAGCCAAGTTTGCTTTTTCAGACATCTGTCCCCACAGCCCTGGCAAACACTGCCTCTAGGCTGGGTCCTCTGGAGCCATACCACAGGACCATGCCTGCTCTCTCCTGGGAAACTCTGTCCATTCCTTTGGCCACACACCTCCAGAATATGAGAAACCTCAAGGCCCCCGAGGACATACCATTACCGGGAGCCTCCCTGCACACACAGGGGCCTTCGGACACAAGCGGAGCTGCTACCTCCATGAAGGCATGCACACAGATGTCAACAGAGATAGAAGGTTGAGCCCGACAGGCCCTTAGGCCCTAATCTCAACTCTTGCTTTGTTTTCCAGGTGTCACTCCTCAGAGGCTTTGGTTCGAAGAACAGGATATGGGGCTTTCCTGAGGCACTGAACAGAACTTCTCTCGTCTCCACATGGGAAGCTTCCTTGTTGGAGCCGTGTCAAACACCTCAGGTTGGAGAATCCTGCAGAGTCCCTGAGCCACCTCCACATTCCAAGGTCTCCCAGGCCACCAAGCCACAGTAGGACTCATCTTCAGGAGAGTCCATTTCAACTCTCCCCTCTGGGTAGCTCACCCAGGAGCCCGCAGATTGAGCCTGCCTTGTCCTGACTAAAGAGTGGGAATATGAGGTGGCGTTCCCAGGCATCCATGCTTAGACACCTGCTCTCGAGTCTTTCCGTATGGGGCCTCCTGGAACCATCCAATAGCACTCGACTTTCGTGCAGAAGGAAACCTTGAGGTTTGGAGTAGTTCACAAATCCCATCGTAGGCAAACCTTCCTGGCCTCATGAGGCCCCCACACCATTCAGGAAGAGGCCATGCTGGACAAAAACTCTAGCCTGAGGCACGTCTCAGAGTTGAAATGACCTCAGTGCAGGAGATCTCGATTCAGCCTCTCAGAGTGGGCCTGCCGTGCCATCGGTCCCAAACCTCACGCTAGCTTGTGTTTTCAGACTTCCTTCCTCACACTCCTGGCAAACAAGCCCTCCGGACTAGGAACTCCAGAACCACAACCCAGCCCAGGGTCTGCCCAAGGGAAGAAAAACGTTTCCCTGTGGGGCTCTCTCCAGAAAACCCAGATGAGGATCAACCTGCTCGGGCCTTGACGGTACCCGAACTGGATAGGCTGCTCTGGGCACTCATGCTCTGTCTGACACAGCCTGAAGCCAGACGTCCAGACAGACAAGGAGACAGCTGGCCGCACATCCAGCACTTTGGACACGCCATGATCTTATGCCGTCACTTCTTCCTAACCTTGGTTTTCAGATATCTGAACCTAGACAGTATATCAATTCTCCACACAGCTGGGTATCGCAAGCACAACACAGAACTCCTCCTTCCCCGTGGCTGTAAAGCTTGCTGTTGGCATGGAGTCACACCTTCAGGGTGGGAGAAACCTTCCTGGTCCCTGATGCCACGCCCAAACTTGAGTGCTGCTTGGGCACAAATTCACACTCTGACCCTCAGCATGAGCCCCATGTCAAAGAAAGGCCTGTCAGGGCCTGGGCCAAGAGCCCGCATATGGGGCTTGCCAAGCCCCTATGCACCCAATCCTCACCAGTGTTTGAGTTTTCCAGTCGCCCCGCCCGTACCTGGGGCTCTGCTCTGGAATCCCTTTCTTGGAGAGACACGTGAGCCAGACAACACTTTTCCACCCTTCCCACAAAATGACCCCAAACTCTTGGGAGCTGGGACAAATCCCCAGAGAGGGATACTCGTCCACAGTTCCTGAGGCCACCCCTCCAATCCACGGCTATCTCGGACACAACATCCAGAGACAAAAGCCTGAAGGAACGCCTCCCACTCGCCCTTGTTTCAGAGGCCCAGGAGCTCCCTCTCGGGCTGTACATCCGGCCTGCCATACCCTAGGCGCCACTCATAAGCTGAGTTTGTGTTTTCAGACTTCTGTGCCCTCAGCCTGGACCCACACAACCGCCAGGCTAGGGCCTCTGGAGCCACAGCGGAAGATTGTGCCTGCCCTCTCCAAGGAAATTGTGCCCAATCCATTGACCACCACCCTACAGGTTAGGGAAAAGCTCCAAGGCCCCTGAGGCCATCAATAGTGTAGGCCACCCTGGACTAAGAGGGGCTCTCTGACACCAGCGGAGCAACTATCTCCACTTAGACTCTCAGACAGTGTCCCCAGAGACAGAAGGTTGAAATGGACAGGCCCCCAGGCCCTAATCTGAACCTTAGCTTTGGTTTCCATGTGTCCGTCCTCAGAGGTCTGTTTTCGTAGACCAGCACACGGGGCTTTTCTGAGGCACCAAACCAAACCTCTCTCGCCTCCACATGGGGAGCTTACTTACTGGGGATGTATCAAACCCTTCAGGTAGGAGAGTTCCGCAGGGCCACTGAACAACCAGCACATTCCAAGGTTTCCATGGACCCAAACGCACATTATGACGCATCCTCAGGAGAGGCCATTTCAACTCAGCCCCCTGGTTAGCGTGCCCCAGAGGCAGCAGATCAAACATATCTTGTGGCTAATGGCCAATGGGAATGCGAGGCATGCTGTACAGGGATCCATCCTTCGAACCGTGCTCTCCAGTCCTTCCGTATGGTATGTCCTGGAGCCATGCAACAGGACTCGAATGTCCCACAGAAGGAAACCTGGTGGTTTGGGGCAACCTCCAAACTCAGCGTGGGAAAACTTCCTTGGCCTCATGAGGCCCCCGCTTCATGAAGGTGCCATCATGGACACATACTCCAGCCTCAGCCAACGTCTGATCCTCAGCCTGACTTCAGATGCAGGAGATTTTGATTCAGCCTCTGCCTAGTGGGCCTGCTCTGCCCTTGGCTCCAATCCTCACTTTAGCTTGTGTTCCTAGACTTCCGTCCTCACACTCCTGGCCCACAAAACCTCCCTACTGGGAATTCTGGGGCCACAATGAAGCACTCCGCCTGCCTCCCAGGAGAAAAACTTTGTCTATGGTGCTGCCCAGAAACCCCAAATGAGGATCAAACTGCTTGGCCCTCGGCAACACCCCAATTGCATAGGCTACCTTAAACACTGATGCTCTGTCGCAAATAGCCTGAGCCCAGACCTTCTAACAGACACCGACACAGCTGGCTGCACACCCAGCACATTGGACCCGCCACTGCCTTAGGCCACCATCCATTCCCAACCTGGGTTTTCAGTCATCAGAACCTAGACCTTATCTCCAATCCCTGCACAGGGGGGAACCTGATGCACAAGTCAGAACCCCTCCTTCCCCATGGCAAGAAACCTTGCTGCTGGCAGTGAGTCAAACCTTCAGTGTAGGAGAAAACGGCATGGCCCATGAGGCCACGCCCATGTGTGAGGGCCGCCTTGGGCACAAACACACATTGTGACCCTCAGCGTGAGTACCTTATTCAAGTAACGCCTCTCAGTGATTGGACCAAGAGCCCGCATATGTGGCTTGCCATGCCCATAGGCACGCAGGACTAACTACATGGTGTGTATTCCAGTTGAGGGAACCCACTGCTGTGCTCTAGAGTCCCTCTCCTGGGGGGTCCCCTGTGGCAGAAAACAGTACTCTTCCCTTCCCACAGAATGAACCCAAACACTTGGGAGCTTGGACAATCCCCCGAGAGGAAGGCTCTTCCTCGGCCCCTGAAGCAACCCCTACCCTGAACGGCCACTGTGAACGCAACACCCAGAGACAAAAGCCTGAGCGACTGCCTCCCACTTGCCCTCCTTTGATATCCAGAGGATCTCCCATCTCGGACTGAAGATCAGGCCTGCCATTACCTTGGCCCCTAGCTGAGCCAAGTTTGCTTTTTCAGACATCTGTCCCCACAGCCCTGGCAAACACAGCCTCTAGGCTGGGTCCTCTGGAGCCATACCACAGGACTATGCCTGCTCTCTCCTGGGAAACTCTGTCCATTCCTTTGGCCACACACCTCCAGAATATGAGAAACCTCAAGGCCCCCGAGGACATACCATTACGGGGAGCCTCCCTGCACACACAGGGGCCTTCGGACACAAGCTGAGCTGCTACCTCCATGAAGGCATGCACACAGATGTCAACAGAGATAGAAGGTTGAGCCCGACAGGCCCTTAGGCCCTAATCTCAACTCTTGCTTTGTTTTCCAGGTGTCACTCCTCAGAGGCTTTGGTTCGAAGAACAGGATATGGGGCTTTCCTGAGGCACTGAACAGAACTTCTCTCGTCTCCACATGGGAAGCTTCCTTGTTGGAGCCGTGTCAAACACCTCAGGTTTAAGAATCCTGCAGAGTCCCTGAGCCACCTCCACATTCCAAGGTCTCCCAGGCCACCAAGCCACAGTAGGACTCATCTTCAGGAGAGTCCATTTCAACTCTCCCCTCTGGGTAGCTCACCCAGGAGCCCGCAGATTGAGCCTGCCTTGTCCTGACTAAAGAGTGGGAATATGAGGTGGCGTTCCCAGGCATCCATGCTTAGACACCTGCTCTCGAGTCTTTCCGTATGGGGCCTCCTGGAACCATCCAATAGCACTCGACTTTCGTGCAGAAGGAAACCTTGAGGTTTGGAGTAGTTCACAAATCCCATCGTAGGCAAACCTTCCTGGCCTCATGAGGCCCCCACACCATTCAGGAAGAGGCCATGCTGGACAAAAACTCTAGCCTGAGGCACGTCTCAGAGTTGAAATGACCTCAGTGCAGGAGATCTCGATTCAGCCTCTCAGAGTGGGCCTGCCGTGCCATCTTTCCCAAACCTCACGCTAGCTTGTGTTTTCAGACTTCCTTCCTCACACTCCTGGCAAACAAGCCCTCCGGACTAGGAACTCCAGAACCACAACCCAGCCCAGGGTCTGCCCAAGGGAAGAAAAACGTTTCCCTGTGGGGCTCTCTCCAGAAAACCCAGATGAGGATCAACCTGCTCGGGCCTTGACGGTACCCGATCTGGATAGGCTGCTCTGGGCACTCATGCTCTGTCTGACACAGCCTGAAGCCAGACGTCCAGACAGACAAGGAGACAGCTGGCCGCACACCCAGCACTTTGGACACGCCATGATCTTATGCCGTCACCTCTTACTAACCTTGGTTTTCAGATATCTGAACCTAGACAGTATATCAATTCTCCACATAGCTGGGTATCACAAGCACAACACAGAACTCCTCCTTCCCCGTGGCTGGAAAGCTTGCTCTTGGCATGGAGTCACACCTTCAGGGTGGGAGAAACCTTCCTGGTCCCTGATGCCACGCCCAAACTTGAGTGCTGCTTGGGCACAAATTCACACTCTGACCCTCAGCATGAGCCCCATGTCAAAGAAAGGCCTGTCAGGGCCTGGGCCAAGAGCCCGCATATGGGGCTTGCCAAGCCCCTATGCACCCAATCCTCACCAGTGTTTGAGTTTTCTAGTCGCCCCGCCCGTACCTGGGGCTCTGCTCTGGAATCCCTTTCTTGGAGAGACACGTGAGCCAGACAACACTTTTCCACCCTTCCCACAAAATGACCCCAAACTCTTGGGAGCTGGGACAAATCCCCAGAGAGGGATACTCGTCCACAGTTCCTGAGGCCACCCCTCCAATCCACGGCTATCTCGGACACAACATCCAGAGACAAAAGCCTGAAGGAACGCCTCCCACTCGCCCTTGTTTCAGAGGCCCAGGAGCTCCCTCTCGGGCTGTACATCCGGCCTGCCATACCCTAGGCGCCACTCATAAGCTGAGTTTGTGTTTTCAGACTTCTGTGCCCTCAGCCTGGACCCACACAACCGCCAGGCTAGGGCCTCTGGAGCCACAGCGGAAGATTGTGCCTGCCCTCTCCAAGGAAATTGTGCCCAATCCATTGACCACCACCCTACAGGTTAGGGAAAAGCTCCAAGGCCCCTGAGGCCATCAATAGTGTAGGCCACCCTGGACTAAGAGGGGCTCTCTGACACCAGCGGAGCAACTATCTCCACTTAGACTCTCAGACAGTGTCCCCAGAGACAGAAGGTTGAAATGGACAGGCCCCCAGGCCCTAATCTGAACCTTAGCTTTGGTTTCCATGTGTCCGTCCTCAGAGGTCTGTTTTCGTAGACCAGCACACGGGGCTTTTCTGAGGCACCAAACCAAACCTCTCTCGCCTCCACATGGGGAGCTTACTTACTGGGGATGTATCAAACCCTTCAGGTAGGAGAGTTCCGCAGGGCCACTGAACAACCAGCACATTCCAAGGTTTCCATGGACCCAAACGCACATTATGACGCATCCTCAGGAGAGGCCATTTCAACTCAGCCCCCTGGTTAGCGTGCCCCAGAGGCAGCAGATCAAACATATCTTGTGGCTAATGGCCAATGGGAATGCGAGGCATGCTGTACAGGGATCCATCCTTCGAACCGTGCTCTCCAGTCCTTCCGTATGGTATGTCCTGGAGCCATGCAACAGGACTCGAATGTCCCACAGAAGGAAACCTGGTGGTTTGGGGCAACCTCCAATCTCAGCGTGGGAAAACTTCCTTGGCCTCATGAGGCCCCCGCTTCATGAAGGTGCCATCATGGACACATACTCCAGCCTCAGCCAACGTCTGATCCTCAGCCTGAGTTCAGATGCAGGAGATTTTGATTCAGCCTCTGCCTAGTGGGCCTGCTCTGCCCTTGGCTCCAATCCTCACTTTAGCTTGTGTTCCTAGACTTCCGTCCTCACACTCCTGGCCCACAAACCCTCCCTACTGGGAATTCTGGGGCCACAATGAAGCACTCCGCCTGCCTCCCAGGAGAAAAACTTTGTCTATGGTGCTGCCCAGAAACCCCAAATGAGGATCAAACTGCTTGGCCCTCGGCAACACCCCAATTGCATAGGCTACCTTAAACACTGATGCTCTGTCGCAAATAGCCTGAGCCCAGACCTTCCAACAGACACCGACACAGCTGGCTGCACACCCAGCACATTGGACCCGCCACTGCCTTAGGCCACCATCCATTCCCAACCTGGGTTTTCAGTCATCAGAACCTAGACCTTATCTCCAATCCCTGCACAGGGGGGAACCTGATGCACAAGTCAGAACCCCTCCTTCCCCATGGCAAGAAACCTTGCTGCTGGCAGTGAGTCAAACCTTCAGTGTAGGAGAAAACGGCATGGCCCATGAGGCCACGCCCATGTGTGAGGGCCGCCTTGGGCACAAACACACATTGTGACCCTCAGCGTGAGTACCTTATTCAAGTAACGCCTCTCAGTGATTGGACCAAGAGCCCGCATATGTGGCTTGCCATGCCCATAGGCACGCAGGACTAACTAGATGGTGTGTATTCCAGTTGAGGGAACCCACTGCTGTGCTCTAGAGTCCCTCTCCTGGGGGGTCCCCTGTGGCAGAAAACAGTACTCTTCCCTTCCCACAGAATGAACCCAAACACTTGGGAGCGTGGACAATCCCCCGAGAGGAAGGCTCTTCCTCGGCCCCTGAAGCAACCGCTACCCTGAACGGCCACTGTGAACGCAACACCCAGAGACAAAAGCCTGAGCGACTGCCTCCCACTTGCCCTCCTTTGATATCCAGAGGATCTCCCATCTCGGACTGAAGATCAGGCCTGCCATTACCTTGGCCCCTAGCTGAGCCAAGTTTGCTTTTTCAGACATCTGTCCCCACAGCCCTGGCAAACACAGCCTCTAGGCTGGGTCCTCTGGAGCCATACCACAGGACTATGCCTGCTCTCTCCTGGGAAACTCTGTCCATTCCTTTGGCCACACACCTCCAGAATATGAGAAACCTCAAGGCCCCCGAGGACATACCATTACGGGGAGCCTCCCTGCACACACAGGGGCCTTCGGACACAAGCTGAGCTGCTACCTCCATGAAGGCATGCACACAGATGTCAACAGAGATAGAAGGTTGAGCCCGACAGGCCCTTAGGCCCTAATCTCAACTCTTGCTTTGTTTTCCAGGTGTCACTCCTCAGAGGCTTTGGTTCGAAGAACAGGATATGGGGCTTTCCTGAGGCACTGAACAGGACTTCTCTCGTCTCCACATGGGAAGCTTCCTTGTTGGAGCCGTGTCAAACACCTCAGGTTGGAGAATCCTGCAGAGTCCCTGAGCCACCTCCACATTCCAAGGTCTCCCAGGCCACCAATCCACAGTAGGACTCATCTTCAGGAGAGTCCATTTCAACTCTCCCCTCTGGGTAGCTCACCCAGGAGCCCGCAGATTGAGCCTGCCTTGTCCTGACTAAAGAGTGGGAATATGAGGTGGCGTTCCCAGGCATCCATGCTTAGACACCTGCTCTCGAGTCTTTCCGTATGGGGCCTCCTGGAACCATCCAATAGCACTCGACTTTCGTGCAGAAGGAAACCTTGAGGTTTGGAGTAGTTCACAAATCCCATCGTAGGCAAACCTTCCTGGCCTCATGAGGCCCCCACACCATTCAGGAAGAGGCCATGCTGGACAAAAACTCTAGCCTGAGGCACGTCTCAGAGTTGAAATGACCTCAGTGCAGGAGATCTCGATTCAGCCTCTCAGAGTGGGCCTGCCGTGCCATCGGTCCCAAACCTCACGCTAGCTTGTGTTTTCAGACTTCCTTCCTCACACTCCTGGCAAACAAGCCCTCCGGACTAGGAACTCCAGAACCACAACCCAGCCCAGGGTCTGCCCAAGGGAAGAAAAACGTTTCCCTGTAGGGCTCTCTCCAGAAAACCCAGATGAGGATCAACCTGCTCGGGCCTCGACGGTACCCGAACTGTTTAGGCTGCTCTGGGCACTCATGCTCTGTCTGACACAGCCTGAAGCCAGACGTCCAGACAGACAAGGAGACAGCTGGCCGCACACCCAGCACTTCGGACACGCCATGGTCTTATGCCGTCACCTCTTCCTAACCTTGGTTTTCAGATATCTGAACCTAGACATTATATCAATTCTCCACACAGCTGGGTATCGCAAGCACAACACAGAACTCCTCCTTCCCCGTGGCTGGAAAGCTTGCTCTTGGCATGGAGTCACACCTTCAGGGTGGGAGAAACCTTCCTGGTCCCTGATGCCACGCCCAAACTTGAGTGCTGCTTGGGCACAAATTCACACTCTGACCCTCAGCATGAGCCCCATGTCAAAGAAAGGCCTGTCAGGGCCTGGGCCAAGAGCCCGCATATGGGGCTTGCCAAGCCCCTATGCACCCAATCCTCACCAGTGTTTGAGTTTTCCAGTCGCCCCGCCCGTACCTGGGGCTCTGCTCTGGAATCCCTTTCTTGGAGAGACACATGAGCCAGACAACACTTTTCCACCCTTCCCACAAAATGACCCCAAACTCTTGGGAGCTGGGACAAATCCCCAGAGAGGGATACTCGTCCACAGTTCCTGAGGCCACCCCTCCAATCCACGGCTATCTCGGACACAACATCCAGAGACAAAAGCCTGAAGTAACGCCTCCCACTCGCCCTTGTTTCAGAGGCCCAGGAGCTCCCTCTCGGGCTGTACATCCGGCCTGCCATACCCTAGGCGCCACTCATAAGCTGAGTTTGTGTTTTCAGACTTCTGTGCCCTCAGCCTGGACCCACACAACCGCCAGGCTAGGGCCTCTGGCGCCACAGCGAAAGATTGTGCCTGCCCTCTCCAAGGAAATTGTGCCCAATCCATTGACCACAACCCTACAGGTTAGGGAAAAGCTCCAAGGCCCCTGAGGCCATCAATAGTGTAGGCCACCCTGGACTAAGAGGGGCTCTCTGACACCAGCGGAGCAACTATCTCCACTTAGACTCTCAGACAGTGTCCCCAGAGACAGAAGGTTGAAATGGACAGGCCCCCAGGCCCTAATCTGAACCTTAGCTTTGGTTTCCATGTGTCCGTCCTCAGAGGTCTGTTTTCGTAGACCAGCACACGGGGCTTTTCTGAGGCACCAAACCAAACCTCTCTCGCCTCCACATGGGGAGCTTACTTACTGGGGATGTATCAAACCCTTCAGGTAGGAGAGTTCCGCAGGGCCACTGAACAACCAGCACATTCCAAGGTTTCCATGGACCCAAACGCACATTATGACGCATCCTCAGGAGAGGCCATTTCAACTCAGCCCCCTGGTTAGCGTGCCCCAGAGGCAGCAGATCAAACATATCTTGTGGCTAAAGGCCAATGGGAATGCGAGGCATGCTGTACAGGGATCCATCCTTCGAACCGTGCTCTCCAGTCCTTCCGTATGGTATGTCCTGGAGCCATGCAACAGGACTCGAATGTCCCACAGAAGGAAACCTGGTGGTTTGGGGCAACCTCCAAACTCAGCGTGGGAAACTTCCTTGGCCTCATGAGGCCCCCGCTTCATGAAGGTGCCATCATGGACACATACTCCAGCCTCAGCCAACGTCTGATCCTCAGCCTGACTTCAGATGCAGGAGATTTTGATTCAGCCTCTGCCTAGTGGGCCTGCTCTGCCCTTGGCTCCAATCCTCACTTTAGCTTGTGTTCCTAGACTTCCGTCCTCACACTCCTGGCCCACAAACCCTCCCTACTGGGAATTCTGGGGCCACAATGAAGCACTCCGCCTGCCTCCCAGGAGAAAAAAAACTTTGTCTATGGTGCTGCCCAGAAACCCCAAATGAGGATCAAACTGCTTGGCCCTCGGCAACACCCCAATTGCATAGGCTACCTTAAACACTGATGCTCTGTCGCAAATAGCCTGAGCCCAGACCTTCCAACAGACACCGACACAGCTGGCTGCACACCCAGCACATTGGACCCGCCACTGCCTTAGGCCACCATCCATTCCCAACCTGGGTTTTCAGTCATCAGAACCTAGACCTTATCTCCAATCCCTGCACAGGGGGGAACCTGATGCACAAGTCAGAACCCCTTCTTCCCCATGGCAAGAAACCTTGCTGCTGGCAGTGAGTCAAACCTTCAGTGTAGGAGAAAACGGCATGGCCCATGAGGCCACGCCCATGTGTGAGGGCCGCCTTGGGCACAAACACACATTGTGACCCTCAGCGTGAGTACCTTATTCAAGTAACGCCTCTCAGTGATTGGACCAAGAGCCCGCATATGTGGCTTGCCATGCCCATAGGCACGCAGGACTAACTAGATGGTGTGTATTCCAGTTGAGGGAACCCACTGCTGTGCTCTAGAGTCCCTCTCCTGGGGGGTCCCCTGTGGCAGAAAACAGTACTCTTCCCTTCCCACAGAATGAACCCAAACACTTGGGAGCTTGGACAATCCCCCGAGAGGAAGGCTCTTCCTCGGCCCCTGAAGCAACCCCTACCCTGAACGGCCACTGTGAACGCAACACCCAGAGACAAAAGCCTGAGCGACTGCCTCCCACTTGCCCTCCTTTGATATCCAGAGGATCTCCCATCTCGGACTGAAGATCAGGCCTGCCATTACCTTGGCCCCTAGCTGAGCCAAGTTTGCTTTTTCAGACATCTGTCCCCACAGCCCTGGCAAACACAGCCTCTAGGCTGGGTCCTCTGGAGCCATACCACAGGACTATGCCTGCTCTCTCCTGGGAAACTCTGTCCATTCCTTTGGCCACACACCTCCAGAATATGAGAAACCTCAAGGCCCCCGAGGACATACCATTACGGGGAGCCTCCCTGCACACACAGGGGCCTTCGGACAAAAGCTGAGCTGCTACCTCCATGAAGGCATGCACACAGATGTCAACAGAGATAGAAGGTTGAGCCCGACAGGCCCTTAGGCCCTAATCTCAACTCTTGCTTTGTTTTCCAGGTGTCACTCCTCAGAGGCTTTGGTTCGAAGAACAGGATATGGGGCTTTCCTGAGGCACTGAACAGAACTTCTCTCGTCTCCACATGGGAAGCTTCCTTGTTGGAGCCGTGTCAAACACCTCAGGTTGGAGAATCCTGCAGAGTCCCTGAGCCACCTCCACATTCCAAGGTCTCCCAGGCCACCAAGCCACAGTAGGACTCATCTTCAGGAGAGTCCATTTCAACTCTCCCCTCTGGGTAGCTCACCCAGGAGCCCGCAGATTGAGCCTGCCTTGTCCTGACTAAAGAGTGGGAATATGAGGTGGCGTTCCCAGGCATCCATGCTTAGACACCTGCTCTCGAGTCTTTCCGTATGGGGCCTCCTGGAACCATCCAATAGCACTCGACTTTCGTGCAGAAGGAAACCTTGAGGTTTGGAGTAGTTCACAAATCCCATCGTAGGCAAACCTTCCTGGCCTCATGAGGCCCCCACACCATTCAGGAAGAGGCCATGCTGGACAAAAACTCTAGCCTGAGGCACGTCTCAGAGTTGAAATGACCTCAGTGCAGGAGATCTCGATTCAGCCTCTCAGAGTGGGCCTGCCGTGCCATCTTTCCCAAACCTCACGCTAGCTTGTGTTTTCAGACTTCCTTCCTCACACTCCTGGCAAACAAGCCCTCCGGACTAGGAACTCCAGAACCACAACCCAGCCCAGGGTCTGCCCAAGGGAAGAAAAACGTTTCCCTGTGGGGCTCTCTCCAGAAAACCCAGATGAGGATCAACCTGCTCGGGCCTTGACGGTACCCGAACTGGATAGGCTGCTCTGGGCACTCATGCTCTGTCTGACACAGCCTGAAGCCAGACGTCCAGACAGACAAGGAGACAGCTGGCCGCACACCCAGCACTTTGGACACGCCATGATCTTATGCCGTCACCTCTTACTAACCTTGGTTTTCAGATATCTGAACCTAGACAGTATATCAATTCTCCACATAGCTGGGTATCACAAGCACAACACAGAACTCCTCCTTCCCCGTGGCTGGAAAGCTTGCTCTTGGCATGGAGTCACACCTTCAGGGTGGGAGAAACCTTCCTGGTCCCTGATGCCACGCCCAAACTTGAGTGCTGCTTGGGCACAAATTCACACTCTGACCCTCAGCATGAGCCCCATGTCAAAGAAAGGCCTGTCAGGGCCTGGGCCAAGAGCCCGCATATGGGGCTTGCCAAGCCCCTATGCACCCAATCCTCACCAGTGTTTGAGTTTTCCAGTCGCCCCGCCCGTACCTGGGGCTCTGCTCTGGAATCCCTTTCTTGGAGAGACACGTGAGCCAGACAACACTTTTCCACCCTTCCCACAAAATGACCCCAAACTCTTGGGAGCTGGGACAAATCCCCAGAGAGGGATACTCGTCCACAGTTCCTGAGGCCACCCCTCCAATCCACGGCTATCTCGGACACAACATCCAGAGACAAAAGCCTGAAGGAACGCCTCCCACTCGCCCTTGTTTCAGAGGCCCAGGAGCTCCCTCTCGGGCTGTACATCCGGCCTGCCATACCCTAGGCGCCACTCATAAACTGAGTTTGTGTTTTCAGACTTCTGTGCCCTCAGCCTGGACCCACACAACCGCCAGGCTAGGGCCTCTGGAGCCACAGCGGAAGATTGTGCCTGCCCTCTCCAAGGAAATTGTGCCCAATCCATTGACCACCACCCTACAGGTTAGGGAAAAGCTCCAAGGCCCCTGAGGCCATCAATAGTGTAGGCCACCCTGGACTAAGAGGGGCTCTCTGACACCAGCGGAGCAACTATCTCCACTTAGACTCTCAGACAGTGTCCCCAGAGACAGAAGGTTGAAATGGACAGGCCCCCAGGCCCTAATCTGAACCTTAGCTTTGGTTTCCATGTGTCCGTCCTCAGAGGTCTGTTTTCGTAGACCAGCACACGGGGCTTTTCTGAGGCACCAAACCAAACCTCTCTCGCCTCCACATGGGGAGCTTACTTACTGGGGATGTATCAAACCCTTCAGGTAGGAGAGTTCCGCAGGGCCACTGAACAACCAGCACATTCCAAGGTTTCCATGGACCCAAACGCACATTATGACGCATCCTCAGGAGAGGCCATTTCAACTCAGCCCCCTGGTTAGCGTGCCCCAGAGGCAGCAGATCAAACATATCTTGTGGCTAATGGCCAATGGGAATGCGAGGCATGCTGTACAGGGATCCATCCTTCGAACCGTGCTCTCCACTCCTTCCGTATGGTATGTCCTGGAGCCATGCAACAGGACTCGAATGTCCCACAGAAGGAAACCTGGTGGTTTGGGGCAACCTCCAATCTCAGCGTGGGAAAACTTCCTTGGCCTCATGAGGCCCCCGCTTCATGAAGGTGCCATCATGGACACATACTCCAGCCTCAGCCAACGTCTGATCCTCAGCCTGAGTTCAGATGCAGGAGATTTTGATTCAGCCTCTGCCTAGTGGGCCTGCTCTGCCCTTGGCTCCAATCCTCACTTTAGCTTGTGTTCCTAGACTTCCGTCCTCACACTCCTGGCCCACAAACCCTCCCTACTGGGAATTCTGGGGCCACAATGAAGCACTCCGCCTGCCTCCCAGGAGAAAAACTTTGTCTATGGTGCTGCCCAGAAACCCCAAATGAGGATCAAACTGCTTGGCCCTCGGCAACACCCCAATTGCATAGGCTACCTTAAACACTGATGCTCTGTCGCAAATAGCCTGAGCCCAGACCTTCCAACAGACACCGACACAGCTGGCTGCACACCCAGCACATTGGACCCGCCACTGCCTTAGGCCACCATCCATTCCCAACCTGGGTTTTCAGTCATCAGAACCTAGACCTTATCTCCAATCCCTGCACAGGGGGGAACCTGATGCACAAGTCAGAACCCCTCCTTCCCCATGGCAAGAAACCTTGCTGCTGGCAGTGAGTCAAACCTTCAGTGTAGGAGAAAACGGCATGGCCCATTAGGCCACGCCCATGTGTGAGGGCCGCCTTGGGCACAAACACACATTGTGACCCTCAGCGTGAGTACCTTATTCAAGTAACGCCTCTCAGTGATTGGACCAAGAGCCCGCATATGTGGCTTGCCATGCCCATAGGCACGCAGGACTAACTAGATGGTGTGTATTCCAGTTGAGGGAACCCACTGCTGTGCTCTAGAGTCCCTCTCCTGGGGGGTCCCCTGTGGCAGAAAACAGTACTCTTCCCTTCCCACAGAATGAACCCAAACACTTGGGAGCTTGGACAATCCCCCGAGAGGAAGGCTCTTCCTCGGCCCCTGAAGCAACCCCTACCCTGAACGGCCACTGTGAACGCAACACCCAGAGACAAAAGCCTGAGCGACTGCCTCCCACTTGCCCTCCTTTGATATCCAGAGGATCTCCCATCTCGGACTGAAGATCAGGCCTGCCATTACCTTGGCCCCTAGCTGAGCCAAGTTTGCTTTTTCAGACATCTGTCCCCACAGCCCTGGCAAACACAGCCTCTAGGCTGGGTCCTCTGGAGCCATACCACAGGACTATGCCTGCTCTCTCCTGGGAAACTCTGTCCATTCCTTTGGCCACACACCTCCAGAATATGAGAAACCTCAAGGCCCCCGAGGACATACCATTACGGGGAGCCTCCCTGCACACACAGGGGCCTTCGGACACAAGCTGAGCTGCTACCTCCATGAAGGCATGCACACAGATGTCAACAGAGATAGAAGGTTGAGCCCGACAGGCCCTTAGGCCCTAATCTCAACTCTTGCTTTGTTTTCCAGGTGTCACTCCTCAGAGGCTTTGGTTCGAAGAACAGGATATGGGGCTTTCCTGAGGCACTGAACAGGACTTCTCTCGTCTCCACATGGGAAGCTTCCTTGTTGGAGCCGTGTCAAACACCTCAGGTTGGAGAATCCTGCAGAGTCCCTGAGCCACCTCCACATTCCAAGGTCTCCCAGGCCACCAATCCACAGTAGGACTCATCTTCAGGAGAGTCCATTTCAACTCTCCCCTCTGGGTAGCTCACCCAGGAGCCCGCAGATTGAGCCTGCCTTGTCCTGACTAAAGAGTGGGAATATGAGGTGGCGTTCCCAGGCATCCATGCTTAGACACCTGCTCTCGAGTCTTTCCGTATGGGGCCTCCTGGAACCATCCAATAGCACTCGACTTTCGTGCAGAAGGAAACCTTGAGGTTTGGAGTAGTTCACAAATCCCATCGTAGGCAAACCTTCCTGGCCTCATGAGGCCCCCACACCATTCAGGAAGAGGCCATTCTGGACAAAAACTCTAGCCTGAGGCACGTCTCAGAGTTGAAATGACCTCAGTGCAGGAGATCTCGATTCAGCCTCTCAGAGTGGGCCTGCCGTGCCATCGGTCCCAAACCTCACGCTAGCTTGTGTTTTCAGACTTCCTTCCTCACACTCCTGGCAAACAAGCCCTCCGGACTAGGAACTCCAGAACCACAACCCAGCCCAGGGTCTGCCCAAGGGAAGAAAAACGTTTCCCTGTAGGGCTCTCTCCAGAAAACCCAGATGAGGATCAACCTGCTCGGGCCTCGACGGTACCCGAACTGTTTAGGCTGCTCTGGGCACTCATGCTCTGTCTGACACAGCCTGAAGCCAGACGTCCAGACAGACAAGGAGACAGCTGGCCGCACACCCAGCACTTCGGACACGCCATGGTCTTATGCCGTCACCTCTTCCTAACCTTGGTTTTCAGATATCTGAACCTAGACATTATATCAATTCTCCACACAGCTGGGTATCGCAAGCACAACACAGAACTCCTCCTTCCCCGTGGCTGGAAAGCTTGCTCTTGGCATGGAGTCACACCTTCAGGGTGGGAGAAACCTTCCTGGTCCCTGATGCCACGCCCAAACTTGAGTGCTGCTTGGGCACAAATTCACACTCTGACCCTCAGCATGAGCCCCATGTCAAAGAAAGGCCTGTCAGGGCCTGGGCCAAGAGCCCGCATATGGGGCTTGCCAAGCCCCTATGCACCCAATCCTCACCAGTGTTTGAGTTTTCCAGTCGCCCCGCCCGTACCTGGGGCTCTGCTCTGGAATCCCTTTCTTGGAGAGACACATGAGCCAGACAACACTTTTCCACCCTTCCCACAAAATGACCCCAAACTCTTGGGAGCTGGGACAAATCCCCAGAGAGGGATACTCGTCCACAGTTCCTGAGGCCACCCCTCCAATCCACGGCTATCTCGGACACAACATCCAGAGACAAAAGCCTGAAGTAACGCCTCCCACTCGCCCTTGTTTCAGAGGCCCAGGAGCTCCCTCTCGGGCTGTACATCCGGCCTGCCATACCCTAGGCGCCACTCATAAGCTGAGTTTGTGTTTTCAGACTTCTGTGCCCTCAGCCTGGACCCACACAACCGCCAGGCTAGGGCCTCTGGCGCCACAGCGAAAGATTGTGCCTGCCCTCTCCAAGGAAATTGTGCCCAATCCATTGACCACAACCCTACAGGTTAGGGAAAAGCTCCAAGGCCCCTGAGGCCATCAATAGTGTAGGCCACCCTGGACTAAGAGGGGCTCTCTGACACCAGCGGAGCAACTATCTCCACTTAGACTCTCAGACAGTGTCCCCAGAGACAGAAGGTTGAAATGGACAGGCCCCCAGGCCCTAATCTGAACCTTAGCTTTGGTTTCCATGTGTCCGTCCTCAGAGGTCTGTTTTCGTAGACCAGCACACGGGGCTTTTCTGAGGCACCAAACCAAACCTCTCTCGCCTCCACATGGGGAGCTTACTTACTGGGGATGTATCAAACCCTTCAGGTAGGAGAGTTCCGCAGGGCCACTGAACAACCAGCACATTCCAAGGTTTCCATGGACCCAAACGCACATTATGACGCATCCTCAGGAGAGGCCATTTCAACTCAGCCCCCTGGTTAGCGTGCCCCAGAGGCAGCAGATCAAACATATCTTGTGGCTAAAGGCCAATGGGAATGCGAGGCATGCTGTACAGGGATCCATCCTTCGAACCGTGCTCTCCAGTCCTTCCGTATGGTATGTCCTGGAGCCATGCAACAGGACTCGAATGTCCCACAGAAGGAAACCTGGTGGTTTGGGGCAACCTCCAAACTCAGCGTGGGAAAACTTCCTTGGCCTCATGAGGCCCCCGCTTCATGAAGGTGCCATCATGGACACATACTCCAGCCTCAGCCAACGTCTGATCCTAAGCCTGACTTCAGATGCAGGAGATTTTGATTCAGCCTCTGCCTAGTGGGCCTGCTCTGCCCTTGGCTCCAATCCTCACTTTAGCTTGTGTTCCTAGACTTCCGTCCTCACACTCCTGGCCCACAAACCCTCCCTACTGGGAATTCTGGGGCCACAATGAAGCACTCCGCCTGCCTCCCAGGAGAAAAAAAACTTTGTCTATGGTGCTGCCCAGAAACCCCAAATGAGGATCAAACTGCTTGGCCCTCGGCAACACCCCAATTGCATAGGCTACCTTAAACACTGATGCTCTGTCGCAAATAGCCTGAGCCCAGACCTTCCAACAGACACCGACACAGCTGGCTGCACACCCAGCACATTGGACCCGCCACTGCCTTAGGCCACCATCCATTCCAAACCTGGGTTTTCAGTCATCAGAACCTAGACCTTATCTCCAATCCCTGCACAGGGGGGAACCTGATGCACAAGTCAGAACCCCTCCTTCCCCATGGCAAGAAACCTTGCTGCTGGCAGTGAGTCAAACCTTCAGTGTAGGAGAAAACGGCATGGCCCATGAGGCCACGCCCATGTGTGAGGGCCGCCTTGGGCACAAACACACATTGTGACCCTCAGCGTGAGTACCTTATTCAAGTAACGCCTCTCAGTGATTGGACCAAGAGCCCGCATATGTGGCTTGCCATGCCCATAGGCACGCAGGACTAACTAGATGGTGTGTATTCCAGTTGAGGGAACCCACTGCTGTGCTCTAGAGTCCCTCTCCTGGGGGGTCCCCTGTGGCAGAAAACAGTACTCTTCCCTTCCCACAGAATGAACCCAAACACTTGGGAGCTTGGACAATCCCCCGAGAGGAAGGCTCTTACTCGGCCCCTGAAGCAACCCCTACCCTGAACGGCCACTGTGAACGCAACACCCAGAGACAAAAGCCTGAGCGACTGCCTCCCACTTGCCCTCCTTTGATATCCAGAGGATCTCCCCTCTCGGACTGGAGATCAGGCCTGCCATTACCTTGGCCCCTACCTGAGCCAAGTTTGCTTTTTCAGACATCTGTCCCCACAGCCCTGGCAAACACAGCCTCTAGGCTGGGTCCTCTGGAGCCATACCACAGGACCATGCCTGCTCTCTCCTGGGAAACTCTGTCCATTCCTTTGGCCACACACCTCCAGAATATGAGAAACCTCAAGGCCCCCGAGGACATACCATTACCGGGAGCCTCCCTGCACACACAGGGGCCTTCGGACACAAGCTGAGCTGCTACCTCCATGAAGGCATGCACACAGATGTCAACAGAGATAGAAGGTTGAGCCGGACAGGCCCTTAGGCCCTAATCTCAACTCTTGCTTTGTTTTCCAGGTGTCACTCCTCAGAGGCTTTGGTTCGAAGAACAGGATATGGGGCTTTCCTCAGGCACTGAACAGAACTTCTCTCATCTCCACATGGGAAGCTTCCTTGTTGGAGCCGTGTCAAACACCTCAGGTAGGAGAATCCTGCAGAGTCCCTGAGCCACCTCCACATTCCAAGGTCTCCCAGGCCACCAAGCCACAGTAGGACTCATCTTCAGGAGAGTCCATTTCAACTCTCCCCTCTGGGTAGCTCACCCAGGAGCCCGCAGATTGAGCCTGCCTTGTCCTGACTAAAGAGTGGGAATATGAGGTGGCGTTCCCAGGCATCCATGCTTAGACACCTGCTCTCGAGTCTTTCCGTATGGGGCCTCCTGGAACCATCCAATAGCACTCGACTTTCGTGCAGAAGGAAACCTTGAGGTTTGGAGTAGTTCACAAATCCCATCGTAGGCAAACCTTCCTGGCCTCATGAGGCCCCCACACCATTCAGGAAGAGGCCATGCTGGACAAAAACTCTAGCCTGAGGCACGTCTCAGAGTTGAAATGACCTCAGTGCAGGAGATCTCGATTCAGCCTCTCAGAGTGGGCCTGCCGTGCCATCGGTCCCAAACCTCACGCTAGCTTGTGTTTTCAGACTTTCTTCCTTACACTCATGGCAAACAAGCCCTCCGGACTAGGAACTCCACAACCACAACCCAGCCCAGGGTCTGCCCAAGGGAAGAAAAACGTTTCCCTGTGGGGCTCTCTCCAGAAAACCCAGATGAGGATCAACCTGCTCGGGCCTCGACCGGTACCCGAACTGGATAGGCTGCTCTGGGCACTCATGCTCTGTCTGACACAGCCTGAAGCCAGACGTCCAGACAGACAAGGAGACAGCTGGCCGCACACCCAGCACTTTGGACACGCCATGCTCTTATGCCGTCACCTCTTCCTAACCTTGGTTTTCAGATATCTGAACCTAGACATTATATCAATTCTCCACACAGCTGGGTATCGCAAGCACAACACAGAACTCCTCCTTCCCTGTGGCTGTAAAGCTTGCTCTTGGCATGGAGTCACACCTTCAGGGTGGGAGAAACCTTCCTGGTCCCTGATGCCACGCCCAAACTTGAGTGCTGCTTGGGCACAAATTCACACTCTGACCCTCAGCATGAGCCCCATGTCAAAGAAAGGCCTGTCAGGGCCTGGGCCAAGAGCCCGCATATGGGGCTTGCCAAGCCCCTATGCACCCAATCCTCACCAGTGTTTGAGTTTTCCAGTCGCCCCGCCCGTACCTGGGGCTCTGCTCTGGAATCCCTTTCTTGGAGAGACACGTGAGCCAGACAACACGACTCCACCCTTCCCACAAAATGACCCCAAACTCTTGGGAGCTGGGACACATCCCCAGAGAGCGATACTCGTCCACAGTCCCTGAGGCCACCCCTCCAATCCACGGCTATCTCGGACACAACATCCAGAGACAAAAGCCTGAAGGAACGCCTCCCACTCGCCCTTGTTTCAGAGGCCCAGGAGCTCCCTCTCGGGCTGTACATCCGGCCTGCCATACCCTAGGCGCCACTCATAAGCTGAGTTTGTGTTTTCAGACTTCTGTGCCCTCAGCCTGGACCCACACAACCGCCATCTAGGGCCTCTGGAGCCACAGCGAAAGATTGTGCCTGCCCTCTCCAAGGAAATTGTGCCCAATCCATTGACCACAACCCTACAGGTTAGGGAAAAGCTCCAAGGCCCCTGAGGCCATCAATAGTGTAGGCCACCCTGGACTAAGAGGGGCTCTCTGACACCAGCGGAGCAACTATCTCCACTTAGACTCTCAGACAGTGTCCCCAGAGACAGAAGGTTGAAATGGACAGGCCCCCAGGCCCTAATCTGAACCTTAGCTTTGGTTTCCATGTGTCCGTCCTCAGAGGTCTGTATTCGTAGACCAGCACACGGGGCTTTTCTGAGGCACCAAACCAAACCTCTCTCGCCTCCACATGGGGAGCTTACTTACTGGGGATGTATCAAACCCTTCAGGTAGGAGAGTTCCGCAGGGCCACTGAACAACCAGCACATTCCAAGGTTTCCATGGACCCAAACGCACATTATGACGCATCCTCAGGAGAGGCCATTTCAACTCAGCCCCCTGGTTAGCGTGCCCCAGAGGCAGCAGATCAAACATATCTTGTGGCTAATGGCCAATGGGAATGCGAGGCATGCTGTACAGGGATCCATCCTTCGAACCGTGCTCTCCAGTCCTTCCGTATGGTATGTCCTGGAGCCATGCAACAGGACTCGAATGTCCCACAGAAGGAAACCTGGTGGTTTGGGGCAACCTCCAAACTCAGCGTGGGAAAACTTCCTTGGCCTCATGAGGCCCCCGCTTCATGAAGGTGCCATCATGGACACATACTCCAGCCTCAGCCAACGTCTGATCCTCAGCCTGACTTCAGATGCAGGAGATTTTGATTCAGCCTCTGCCTAGTGGGCCTGCTCTGCCCTTGGCTCCAATCCTCACTTTAGCTTGTGTTCCTAGACTTCCGTCCTCACACTCCTGGACCACAAACCCTCCCTTCTGGGAATTCTGGGGCCACAATGAAGCACTCCGCCTGCCTCCCAGGAGAAAAACTTTGTCTATGGTGCTGCCCAGAAACCCCAAATGAGGATCAAACTGCTTGGCCCTCGGCAACACCCCAATTGCATAGGCTACCTTAAACACTGATGCTCTGTCGCAAATAGTCTGAGCCCAGACCTTCCAACAGACACCGACACAGCTGGCTGAACACCCAGCACATTGGACCCGCCACTGCCTTAGGCCACCATCCATTCCCAACCTGGGTTTTCAGTCATCAGAACCTAGACCTTATCTCCAATCCCTGCACACGGCGGAACCTGATGCACAAGTCAGAACCCCTCCTTCCCCATGGCAAGAAACCTTGCTGCTGGCAGTGAGTCAAACCTTCAGTGTAGGAGAAAACGGCATGGCCCATGAGGCCACGCCCATGTGTGAGGGCCGCCTTGGGCACAAACACACATTGTGACCCTCAGCGTGAGTACCTTATTCAAGTAACGCCTCTCAGTGATTGGACCAAGAGCCCGCATATGTGGCTTGCCATGCCCATAGGCACGCAGGACTAACTAGACGGTGTGTATTCCAGTTGAGGGAACCCACTGCTGTGCTCTAGAGTCCCTCTCCTGGGGGGTCCCCTGTGGCAGAAAACAGTACTCTTCCCTTCCCACAGAATGAACCCAAACTCTTGGGAGCTTGGACAATCCCCCGAGAGGAAGGCTCTTCCTCGGCCCCTGAAGCAACCCCTACACTGAACGGCCACTGTGAACGCAACACCCAGAGACAAAAGCCTGAGCGACTGCCTCCCACTTGCCCTCATTTAATATCCAGAGGATCTCCCCTCTCGGACTGGAGATCAGGCCTGCCATTACCTTGGCCCCTACCTGAGCCACGTTTGCTTTTTCAGACATCTGTCCCCACAGCCCTGGCAAACACAGCCTCTAGGCTGGGTCCTCTGGAGCCATAAAACAGGACCATGCCTGCTCTCTCCTGGGAAACTCTGTCCATTCCTTTGGCCACACACCTCCAGAATATGAGAAACCTCAAGGCCCCCGAGGACATACCATTACCGGGATCCTCCCTGCACACACAGGGGCCTTCGGACACAAGCTGAGCTGCTACCTCCATGAAGGCATGCACACAAATGCAACAGAGATAGAAGGTTGAGCCCGACAGGCCCTTAGGCCCTAATCTCAACTCTTGCTTTGTTTTCCAGGTGTCACTCCTCAGAGGCTTTGGTTCGAAGAACAGGATATGGGGCTTTCCTGAGGCACTGAACAGAACTTCTCTCGTCTCCACATGGGAAGCTTCCTTGTTGGAGCCGTGTCAAACACCTCAGGTTGGAGAATCCTGCAGAGTCCCTGAGCCACCTCCACATTCCAAGGTCTCCCAGGCCACCAAGCCACAGTAGGACTCATCTTCAGGAGAGTCCATTTCAACTCTCCCCTCTGGGTAGCTCACCCAGGAGCCCGCAGATTGAGCCTGCCTTGTCCTGACTAAAGAGTGGGAATATGAGGTGGCGTTCCCAGGCATCCATGCTTAGACACCTGCTCTCGAGTCTTTCCGTATGGGGCCTCCTGGAACCATCCAATAGCACTCGACTTTCGTGCAGAAGGAAACCTTGAGGTTTGGAGGAGTTCACAAATCCCATCGTAGGCAAACCTTCCTGGCCTCATGAGGCCCCCACACCATTCAGGAAGAGGCCATGCTGGACAAAAACTCTAGCCTGAGGCACGTCTCAGAGTTGAAATGACCTCAGTGCAGGAGATCTCGATTCAGCCTCTCAGAGTGGGCCTGCCGTGCCATCGGTCCCAAACCTCACGCTAGCTTGTGTTTTCAGACTTCCTTCCTCACACTCCTGGCAAACAAGCCCTCCGGACTAGGAACTCCAGAACCACAACCCAGCCCAGGGTCTGCCCAAGGGAAGAAAGACGTTTCCCTGTGGGGCTCTCTCCAGAAAACCCAGATGAGGATCAACCTGCTCGGGCCTCGACGGTACCCGAACTGGATAGGCTGCTCTGGGCACTCATGCTCTGTCTGACACAGCCTGAAGCCAGACGTCCAGACAGACAAGGAGACAGCTGGCCGCACACCCAGCACTTCGGACACGCCATGGTCTTATGCTGTCACCTCTTCCTAACCTTGGTTTTCAGATATCTGAACCTAGACATTATATCAATTCTCCACACAGCTGGGTATCGCAAGCACAACACAGAACTCCTCCTTCCCCGTGGCTGTAAAGCTTGCTCTTGGCATGGAGTCACACCTTCAGGGTGGGAGAAACCTTCCTGGTCCCTGATGCCACGCCCAAACGTAGGTGCTGCTTGGGCACAAATTCACACTCTGACCCTCAGCATGAGCCCCATGTCAAAGAAAGGCCTGTCAGGGCTTGGGCCAAGAGCCCGCATATGGGGCTTGCCAAGCCCCTATGCACCCAATCCTCACCAGTGTTTGAGTTTTCCAGTCGCCCCGCCCGTACCTGGGGCTCTGCTCTGGAATCCCTTTCTTGGAGAGACACGTGAGCCAGACAACACTTTTCCACCCTTCCCACAAAATGACCCCAAACTCTTGGGAGCTGGGACACATCCCCAGAGAGGGATACTCGTCCACAGTCCCTGAGGCCACCCCTCCAATCCACGGCTATCTCGGACACAACATCCAGAGACAAAAGCCTGAAGGAACGCCTCCCACTCGCCCTTGTTTCAGAGGCCCAGGAGCTCCCTCTCGGGCTGTACATCCGGCCTGCCATACCCAAGGCGCCACTCATAAGCTGAGTTTGTGTTTTCAGACTTCTGTGCCCTCAGCCTGGACCCACACAACCGCCAGGCTAGGGCCTCTGGAGCCACAGCGAAAGATTGTGCCTGCCCTCTCCAAGGAAATTGTGCCCAATTTCCCCAACCCTACAGGTTAGGGAAAAGCTCCAAGGCCCCTGAGGACATCAATAGTGTAGGCCACCCTGGACTAAGAGGGGCTCTCTGACACCAGCGGAGCAACTATCTCCACTTAGACTCTCAGACAGTGTCCCCAGAGACAGAAGGTTGAAATGGACAGGCCCCCAGGCCCTAATCTGAACCTTAGCTTTGGTTTCCATGTGTCCGTCCTCAGAGGTCTGTTTTCGTAGACCAGCACACGGGGCTTTTCTGAGGCACCAAACCAAACCTCTCTCGCCTCCACATGGGGAGCTTACTTACTGGGGATGTATCAAACCCTTCAGGTAGGAGAGTTCCGCAGGGCCACTGAACAACCAGCACATTCCAAGGTTTCCATGGACCCAAACGCACATTATGACGCATCCTCAGGAGAGGCCATTTCAACTCAGCCCCCTGGTTAGCGTGCCCCAGAGGCAGCAGATCAAACATATCTTGTGGCTAATGGCCAATGGGAATGCGAGGCATTCTGTACAGGGATCCATCCTTCGAACCGTGCTCTCCAGTCCTTCCGTATGGTATGTCCTGGAGCCATGCAACAGGACTCGAATGTCCCACAGAAGGAAACCTGGTGGTTTGGGGCAACCTCCAAACTCAGCGTGGGAAAACTTCCTTGGCCTCATGAGGCCCCCGCTTCATGAAGGTGCCATCATGGACACATACTCCAGCCTCAGCCAACGTCTGATCCTCAGCCTGACTTCAGATGCAGGAGATTTTGATTCAGCCTCTGCCTAGTGGGCCTGCTCTGCCCTTGGCTCCAATCCTCACTTTAGCTTGTGTTCCTAGACTTCCGTCCTCACACTCCTGGCCCACAAACCCTCCCTTCTGGGAATTCTGGGGCCACAATGAAGCACTCCGCCTGCCTCCCAGGAGAAAAACTTTGTCTATGGTGCTGCCCAGAAACCCCAAATGAGGATCAAACTGCTTGGCCCTCGGCAACACCCCAATTGCATAGGCTACCTTAAACACTGATGCTCTGTCGCAAATAGCCTGAGCCCAGACCTTCCAACAGACACCGACACAGCTGGCTGCACACCCAGCACATTGGACCCGCCACTGCCTTAGGCCACCATCCATTCCCAACCTGGGTTTTCAGTCATCAGAACCTAGACCTTATCTCCAATCCCTGCACAGGGGGGAACCTGATGCACAAGTCAGAACCCCTCCTTCCCCATGGCAAGAAACCTTGCTGCTGGCAGTGAGTCAAACCTTCAGTGTAGGAGAAAACGGCATGGCCCATGAGGCCACGCCCATGTGTGAGGGCCGCCTTGGGCACAAACACACATTGTGACCCTCAGCGTGAGTACCTTATTCAAGTAACGCCTCTCAGTGATTGGACCAAGAGCCCGCATATGTGGCTTGCCATGCCCATAGGCACGCAGGACTAACTAGATGGTGTGTATTCCAGTTGAGGGAACCCACTGCTGTGCTCTAGAGTCCCTCTCCTGGGGGGTCCCCTGTGGCAGAAAACAGTACTCTTCCCTTCCCACAGAATGAACCCAAACTCTTGGGAGCTTGGACAATCCCCCGAGAGGAAGGCTCTTCCTCGTCCCCTGAAGCTACCCCTACCCTGAACGGCCACTGTGAACGCAACACCCAGAGACAAAAGCCTGAGCGACTGCCTCCCACTTGCCCTCCTTTGATATCCAGAGGATCTCCCCTCTCGGACTGGAGATCAGGCCTGCCATTACCTTGGCCCCTACCTGAGCCAAGTTTGCTTTTTCAGACATCTGTCCCCACAGCCCTGGCAAACACAGCCTCTAGGCTGGGTCCTCTGGAGCCATACCACAGGACCATGCCTGCTCTCTCCTGGGAAACTCTGTCCATTCCTTTGGCCACACACCTCCAGAATATGAGAAACCTCAAGGCCCCCGAGGACATACCATTACCGGGAGCCTCCCTGCACACACAGGGGCCTTCGGACACAAGCGGAGCTGCTACCTCCATGAAGGCATGCACACCGATGTCAACAGAGATAGAAGGTTGAGGCCCGACAGGCCCTTAGGCCCTAATCTCAACTCTTGCTTTGTTTTCCAGGTGTCACTCCTCAGAGGCTTTGGTTCGAAGAACAGGATATGGGGCTTTCCTGAGGCACTGAACAGAACTTCTCTCGTCTCCACATGGGAAGCTTCCTTGTTGGAGCCGTGTCAAACACCTCAGGTTGGAGAATCCTGCAGAGTCCCTGAGCCACCTCCACATTCCAAGGTCTCCCAGGCCACCAAGCCACAGTAGGACTCATCTTCAGGAGAGTCCATTTCAACTCTCCCCTCTGGGTAGCTCACCCAGGAGCCCGCAGATTGAGCCTGCCTTGTCCTGACTAAAGAGTGGGAATATGAGGTGGCGTTCCCAGGCATCCATGCTTAGACACCTGCTCTCGAGTCTTTCCGTATGGGGCCTCCTGGAACCATCCAATAGCACTCGACTTTCGTGCAGAAGGAAACCTTGAGGTTTGGAGTAGTTCACAAATCCCATCGTAGGCAAACCTTCCTGGCCTCATGAGGCCCCCACACCATTCAGGAAGAGGCCATGCTGGACAAAAACTCTAGCCTGAGGCACGTCTCAGAGTTGAAATGACCTCAGTGCAGGAGATCTCGATTCAGCCTCTCAGAGTGGGCCTGCCGTGCCATCGGTCCCAAACCTCACGCTAGCTTGTGTTTTCAGACTTCCTTCCTCACACTCCTGGCAAACAAGCCCTCCGGACTAGGAACTCCAGAACCACAACCCAGCCCAGGGTCTGCCCAAGGGAAGAAAAACGTTTCCCTGTGGGGCTCTCTTTAGAAAACCCAGATGAGGATCAACCTGCTCGGGCCTCGACGGTACCCGAACTGGATAGGCTGCTCTGGGCACTCATGCTCTGTCTGACACAGCCTGAAGCCAGACGTCCAGACAGACAAGGAGACAGCTGGCCGCACACCCAGCACTTCGGACACGCCATGGTCTTATGCTGTCACCTCTTCCTAACCTTGGTTTTCAGATATCTGAACCTAGACATTATATCAATTCTCCACACAGCTGGGTATCGCAAGCACAACACAGAACTCCTCCTTCCCCGTGGCTGTAAAGCTTGCTCTTGGCATGGAGTCACACCTTCAGGGTGGGAGAAACCTTCCTGGTCCCTGATGCCACGCCCAAACGTAGGTGCTGCTTGGGCACAAATTCACACTCTGACCCTCAGCATGAGCCCCATGTCAAAGAAAGGCCTGTCAGGGCCTGGGCCAAGAGCCCGCATATGGGGCTTGCCAAGCCCCTATGCACCCAATCCTCACCAGTGTTTGAGTTTTCCAGTCGCCCCGCCCGTACCTGGGGCTCTGCTCTGGAATCCCTTTCTTGGAGAGACACGTGAGCCAGACAACACTTTTCCACCCTTCCCACAAAATGACCCCAAACTCTTGGGAGCTGGGACAAATCCCCAGAGAGGGATACTCGTCCACAGTCCCTGAGGCCACCCCTCCAATCCACGGCTATCTCGGACACAACATCCAGAGACAAAAGCCTGAAGGAACGCCTCCCACTCGCCCTTGTTTCAGAGGCCCAGGAGCTCCCTCTCGGGCTGTACATCCGGCCTGCCATACCCTAGGCGCCACTCATAAGCTGAGTTTGTGTTTTCAGACTTCTGTGCCCTCAGCCTGGACCCACACAACCGCCAGGCTAGGGCCTCTGGAGCCACAGCGAAAGATTGTGCCTGCCCTCTCCAAGGAAATTGTGCCCAATTTCCCCAACCCTACAGGTTATGGAAAAGCTCCAAGGCCCCTGAGGCCATCAATAGTGTAGGCCACCCTGGACTAAGAGGGGCTCTCTGACACCAGCGGAGCAACTATCTCCACTTAGACTCTCAGACAGTGTCCCCAGAGACAGAAGGTTGAAATGGACAGGCCCCCAGGCCCTAATCTGAACCTTAGCTTTGGTTTCCATGTGTCCGTCCTCAGAGGTCTGTTTTCGTAGACCAGCACACGGGGCTTTTCTGAGGCACCAAACCTAACCTCTCTCGCCTCCACATGGGGAGCTTACTTACTGGGGATGTATCAAACCCTTCAGGTAGGAGAGTTCCGCAGGGCCACTGAACAACCAGCACATTCCAAGGTTTCCATGGACCCAAACGCACATTATGACGCATCCTCAGGAGAGGCCATTTCAACTCAGCCCCCTGGTTAGCGTGCCCCAGAGGCAGCAGATCAAACATATCTTGTGGCTAATGGCCAATGGGAATGCGAGGCATGCTGTACAGGGATCCATCCTTCGAACCGTGCTCTCCACTCCTTCCGTATGGTATGTCCTGGAGCCATGCAACAGGACTCGAATGTCCCACAGAAGGAAACCTGGTGGTTTGGGGCAACCTCCAAACTCAGCGTGGGAAAACTTCCTTGGCCTCATGAGGCCCCCGCTTCATGAAGGTGCCATCATGGACACATACTCCAGCCTCAGCCAACGTCTGATCCTCAGCCTGACTTCAGATGCAGGAGATTTTGATTCAGCCTCTGCCTAGTGGGCCTGCTCTGCCCTTGGCTCCAATCCTCACTTTAGCTTGTGTTCCTAGACTTCCGTCCTCACACTCCTGGCCCACAAACCCTCCCTTCTGGGAATTCTGGGGCCACAATGAAGCACTCCGCCTGCCTCCCAGGAGAAAAACTTTGTCTATGGTGCTGCCCAGAAACCCCAAATGAGGATCAAACTGCTTGGCCCTCGGCAACACCCCAATTGCATAGGCTACCTTAAACACTGATGCTCTGTCGCAAATAGCCTGAGCCCAGACCTTCCAACAGACACCGACACAGCTGGCTGCACACCCAGCACATTGGACCCGCCACTGCCTTAGGCCACCATCCATTCCCAACCTGGGTTTTCAGTCATCAGAACCTAGACCTTATCTCCAATCCCTGCACAGGGGGGAACCTGATGCACAAGTCAGAACCCCTCCTTCCCCATGGCAAGAAACCTTGCTGCTGGCAGTGAGTCAAACCTTCAGTGTAGGAGAAAACGGCATGGCCCATGAGGCCACGCCCATGTGTGAGGGCCGCCTTGGGCACAAACACACATTGTGACCCTCAGCGTGAGTACCTTATTCAAGTAACGCCTCTCAGTGATTGGACCAAGAGCCCGCATATGTGGCTTGCCATGCCCATAGGCACGCAGGACTAACTAGATGGTGTGTATTCCAGTTGAGGGAACCCACTGCTGTGCTCTAGAGTCCCTCTCCTGGGGGGTCCCCTGTGGCAGAAAACAGTACTCTTCCCTTCCCACAGAATGAACCCAAACTCTTGGGAGCTTGGACAATCCCCCGAGAGGAAGGCTCTTCCTCGGCCCCTGAAGCTACCCCTACCCTGAACGGCCACTGTGAACGCAACACCCAGAGACAAAAGCCTGAGCGACTGCCTCCCACTTGCCCTCCTTTGATATCCAGAGGATCTCCCCTCTCGGACTGGAGATCAGGCCTGCCATTACCTTGGCCCCTACCTGAGCCAAGTTTGCTTTTTCAGACATCTGTCCCCACAGCCCTGGCAAACACAGCCTCTAGGCTGGGTCCTCTGGAGCCATACCACAGGACCATGCCTGCTCTCTCCTGGGAAACTCTGTCCATTCCTTTGGCCACACACCTCCAGAATATGAGAAACCTCAAGGCCCCCGAGGACATACCATTACCGGGAGCCTCCCTGCACACACAGGGGCCTTCGGACACAAGCGGAGCTGCTACCTCCATGAAGGCATGCACACCGATGTCAACAGAGATAGAAGGTTGAGGCCCGACAGGCCCTTAGGCCCTAATCTCAACTCTTGCTTTGTTTTCCAGGTGTCACTCCTCAGAGGCTTTGGTTCGAAGAACAGGGTATGGGGCTTTCCTGAGGCACTGAACAGAACTTCTCTCGTCTCCACATGGGAAGCTTCCTTGTTGGAGCCGTGTCAAACACCTCAGGTTGGAGAATCCTGCAGAGTCCCTGAGCCACCTCCACATTCCAAGGTCTCCCAGGCCACCAAGCCACAGTAGGACTCATCTTCAGGAGAGTCCATTTCAACTCTCCCCTCTGGGTAGCTCACCCAGGAGCCCGCAGATTGAGCCTGCCTTGTCCTGACTAAAGAGTGGGAATATGAGGTGGCGTTCCCAGGCATCCATGCTTAGACACCTGCTCTCGAGTCTTTCCGTATGGGGCCTCCTGGAACCATCCAATAGCACTCGACTTTCGTGCAGAAGGAAACCTTGAGGTTTGGAGTAGTTCACAAATCCCATCGTAGGCAAACCTTCCTGGCCTCATGAGGCCCCCACACCATTCAGGAAGAGGCCATGCTGGACAAAAACTCTAGCCTGAGGCACGTCTCAGAGTTGAAATGACCTCAGTGCAGGAGATCTCGATTCAGCCTCTCAGAGTGGGCCTGCCGTGCCATCGGTCCCAAACCTCACGCTAGCTTGTGTTTTCAGACTTCCTTCCTCACACTCCTGGCAAACAAGCCCTCCGGACTAGGAACTCCAGAACCACAACCCAGCCCAGGGTCTGCCCAAGGGAAGAAAAACGTTTCCCTGTGGGGCTCTCTTTAGAAAACCCAGATGAGGATCAACCTGCTCGGGCCTCGACGGTACCCGAACTGGATAGGCTGCTCTGGGCACTCATGCTCTGTCTGACACAGCCTGAAGCCAGACGTCCAGACAGACAAGGAGACAGCTGGCCGCACACCCAGCACTTCGGACACGCCATGGTCTTATGCTGTCACCTCTTCCTAACCTTGGTTTTCAGATATCTGAACCTAGACATTATATCAATTCTCCACACAGCTGGGTATCGCAAGCACAACACAGAACTCCTCCTTCCCCGTGGCTGTAAAGCTTGCTCTTGGCATGGAGTCACACCTTCAGGGTGGGAGAAACCTTCCTGGTCCCTGATGCCACGCCCAAACGTAGGTGCTGCTTGGGCACAAATTCACACTCTGACCCTCAGCATGAGCCCCATGTCAAAGAAAGGCCTGTCAGGGCCTGGGCCAAGAGCCCGCATATGGGGCTTGCCAAGCCCCTATGCACCCAATCCTCACCAGTGTTTGAGTTTTCCAGTCGCCCCGCCCGTACCTGGGGCTCTGCTCTGGAATCCCTTTCTTGGAGAGACACGTGAGCCAGACAACACTTTTCCACCCTTCCCACAAAATGACCCCAAACTCTTGGGAGCTGGGACAAATCCCCAGAGAGGGATACTCGTCCACAGTCCCTGAGGCCACCCCTCCAATCCACGGCTATCTCGGACACAACATCCAGAGACAAAAGCCTGAAGGAACGCCTCCACATCGCCCTTGTTTCAGAGGCCCAGGAGCTCCCTCTCGGGCTGTACATCCGGCCTGCCATACCCTAGGCGCCACTCATAAGCTGAGTTTGTGTTTTCAGACTTCTGTGCCCTCAGCCTGGACCCACACAACCGCCAGGCTAGGGCCTCTGGAGCCACAGCGAAAGATTGTGCCTGCCCTCTCCAAGGAAATTGTGCCCAATTTCCCCAACCCTACAGGTTATGGAAAAGCTCCAAGGCCCCTGAGGCCATCAATAGTGTAGGCCACCCTGGACTAAGAGGGGCTCTCTGACACCAGCGGAGCAACTATCTCCACTTAGACTCTCAGACAGTGTCCCCAGAGACAGAAGGTTGAAATGGACAGGCCCCCAGGCCCTAATCTGAACCTTAGCTTTGGTTTCCATGTGTCCGTCCTCAGAGGTCTGTTTTCGTAGACCAGCACACGGGGCTTTTCTGAGGCACCAAACCAAACCTCTCTCGCCTCCACATGGGGAGCTTACTTACTGGGGATGTATCAAACCCTTCAGGTAGGAGAGTTCCGCAGGGCCACTGAACAACCAGCACATTCCAAGGTTTCCATGGACCCAAACGCACATTATGACGCATCCTCAGGAGAGGCCATTTCAACTCAGCCCCCTGGTTAGCGTGCCCCAGAGGCAGCAGATCAAACATATCTTGTGGCTAATGGCCAATGGGAATGCGAGGCATGCTGTACAGGGATCCATCCTTCGAACCGTGCTCTCCACTCCTTCCGTATGGTATGTCCTGGAGCCATGCAACAGGACTCGAATGTCCCACAGAAGGAAACCTGGTGGTTTGGGGCAACCTCCAAACTCAGCGTGGGAAAACTTCCTTGGCCTCATGAGGCCCCCGCTTCATGAAGGTGCCATCATGGACACATACTCCAGCCTCAGCCAACGTCTGATCCTCAGCCTGACTTCAGATGCAGGAGATTTTGATTCAGCCTCTGCCTAGTGGGCCTGCTCTGCCCTTGGCTCCAATCCTCACTTTAGCTTGTGTTCCTAGACTTCCGTCCTCACACTCCTGGCCCACAAACCCTCCCTTCTGGGAATTCTGGGGCCACAATGAAGCACTCCGCCTGCCTCCCAGGAGAAAAACTTTGTCTATGGTGCTGCCCAGAAACCCCAAATGAGGATCAAACTGCTTGGCCCTCGGCAACACCCTAATTGCATAGGCTACCTTAAACACTGATGCTCTGTCGCAAATAGCCTGAGCCCAGACCTTCCAACAGACACCGACACAGCTGGCTGCACACCCAGCACATTGGACCCGCCACTGCCTTAGGCCACCATCCATTCCCAACCTGGGTTTTCAGTCATCAGAACCTAGACCTTATCTCCAATCCCTGCACAGGGGGGAACCTGATGCACAAGTCAGAACCCCTCCTTCCCCATGGCAAGAAACCTTGCTGCTGGCAGTGAGTCAAACCTTCAGTGTAGGAGAAAACGGCATGGCCCATGAGGCCACGCCCATGTGTGAGGCCCGCCTTGGGCACAAACACACATTGTGACCCTCAGCGTGAGTACCTTATTCAAGTAACGCCTCTCAGTGATTGGACCAAGAGCCCGCATATGTGGCTTGCCATGCCCATAGGCACGCAGGACTAACTAGATGGTGTGTATTCCAGTTGAGGGAACCCACTGCTGTGCTCTAGAGTCCCTCTCCTGGGGGGTCCCCTGTGGCAGAAAACAGTACTCTTCCCTTCCCACAGAATGAACCCAAACTCTTGGGAGCTTGGACAATCCCCCGAGAGGAAGGCTCTTCCTCGGCCCCTGAAGCTACCCCTACCCTGAACGGCCACTGTGAACGCAACACCCAGAGACAAAAGCCTGAGCGACTGCCTCCCACTTGCCCTCCTTTGATATCCAGAGGATCTCCCCTCTCGGACTGGAGATCAGGCCTGCCATTACCTTGGCCCCTACCTGAGCCAAGTTTGCTTTTTCAGACATCTGTCCCCACAGCCCTGGCAAACACAGCCTCTAGGCTGGGTCCTCTGGAGCCATACCACAGGACCATGCCTGCTCTCTCCTGGGAAACTCTGTCCATTCCTTTGGCCACACACCTCCAGAATATGAGAAACCTCAAGGCCCCCGAGGACATACCATTACCGGGAGCCTCCCTGCACACACAGGGGCCTTCGGACACAAGCGGAGCTGCTACCTCCATGAAGGCATGCACACCGATGTCAACAGAGATAGAAGGTTGAGGCCCGACAGGCCCTTAGGCCCTAATCTCAACTCTTGCTTTGTTTTCCAGGTGTCACTCCTCAGAGGCTTTGGTTCGAAGAACAGGATATGGGGCTTTCCTGAGGCACTGAACAGAACTTCTCTCGTCTCCACATGGGAAGCTTCCTTGTTGGAGCCGTGTCAAACACCTCAGGTTGGAGAATCCTGCAGAGTCCCTGAGCCACCTCCACATTCCAAGGTCTCCCAGGCCACCAAGCCACAGTAGGACTCATCTTCAGGAGAGTCCATTTCAACTCTCCCCTCTGGGTAGCTCACCCAGGAGCCCGCAGATTGAGCCTGCCTTGTCCTGACTAAAGAGTGGGAATATGAGGTGGCGTTCCCAGGCATCCATGCTTAGACACCTGCTCTCGAGTCTTTCCGTATGGGGCCTCCTGGAACCATCCAATAGCACTCGACTTTCGTGCAGAAGGAAAACTTGAGGTTTGGAGTAGTTCACAAATCCCATCGTAGGCAAACCTTCCTGGCCTCATGAGGCCCCCACACCATTCAGGAAGAGGCCATGCTGGACAAAAACTCTAGCCTGAGGCACGTCTCAGAGTTGAAATGACCTCAGTGCAGGAGATCTCGATTCAGCCTCTCAGAGTGGGCCTGCCGTGCCATTGGTCCCAAACCTCACGCTAGCTTGTGTTTTCAGACTTCCTTCCTCACACTCCTGGCAAACAAGCCCTCCGGACTAGGAACTCCAGAACCACAACCCAGCCCAGGGTCTGCCCAAGGGAAGAAAAACGTTTCCCTGTGGGGTTCTCTCCAGAAAACCCAGATGAGGATCAACCTGCTCGGGCCTCGACGGTACCCGAACTGGATAGGCTGCTCTGGGCACTCATGCTCTGTCTGACACAGCCTGAAGCCAGACGTCCAGACAGAAAAGGAGACAGCTGGCCGCACACCCAGCACTTCGGACACGCCATGGTCTTATGCCGTCACCTCTACCTAACCTTGGTTTTCAGATATCTGAACCTAGACATTATATCAATTCTCCACACAGCTGGGTATCGCAAGCACAACACAGAACTCCTCCTTCCCCGTGGCTGTAAAGCTTGCTCTTGGCATGGAGTCACACCTTCAGGGTGGGAGAAACCTTCCTGGTCCCTGATGCCACGCCTAAACGTAGGTGCTGTTTGGGCACAAATTCACACTCTGACCCTCAGCATGAGCCCCATGTCAAAGAAAGGCCTGTCAGGGCCTGGGCCAAGAGCCCGCATATGGGGCTTGCCAAGCCCCTATGCACCCAATCCTCACCAGTGTTTGAGTTTTCCAGTCGCCCCGCCCGTACCTGGGGCTCTGCTCTGGAATCCCTTTCTTGGAGAGACACGTGAGCCAGACAACACTTTTCCACCCTTCCCACAAAATGACCCCAAACTCTTGGGAGCTGGGACAAATCCCCAGAGAGGGATACTCGTCCACAGTCCCTGAGGCCACCCCTCCAATCCACGGCTATCTCGGACACAACATCCAGAGACAAAAGCCTGAAGGATCGCCTCCCACTCGCCCTTGTTTCAGAGGCCGAGGAGCTCCCTCTCGGGCTGTACATCCGGCCTGCCATACCCTAGGCGCCACTCATAAGCTGAGTTTGTGTTTTCAGACTTCTGTGCCCTCAGCCTGGACCCACACAACCGCCAGGCTAGAGCCTCTGGAGCCACAGCGAAAGATTGTGCCTGCCCTCTCCAAGGAAATTGTGCCCAATCCATTGACCACAACCCTACAGGTTAGGGAAAAGCTCCAAGGCCCCTGAGGCCATCAATAGTGTAGGCCACCCTGGACTAAGAGGGGCTCTCTGACACCAGCGGAGCAACTATCTCCACTTAGACTCTCAGACAGTGTCCCCAGAGACAGAAGGTTGAAATGGACAGGCCCCCAGGCCCTAATCTGAACCTTAGCTTTGGTTTCCATGTGTCCGTCCTCAGAGGTCTGTTTTCGTAGACCAGCACACGGGGCTTTTCTGAGGCACCAAACCAAACCTCTCTCGCCTCCACATGGGGAGCTTACTTACTGGGGATGTATCAAACCCTTCAGGTAGGAGAGTTCCGCAGGGCCACTGAACAACCAGCACATTCCAAGGTTTCCATGGACCCAAACGCACATTATGACGCATCCTCAGGAGAGGCCATTTCAACTCAGCCCCCTGGTTAGCGTGCCCCAGAGGCAGCAGATCAAACATATCTTGTGGCTAATGGCCAATGGGAATGCGAGGCATGCTGTACAGGGATCCATCCTTCGAACCGTGCTCTCCAGTCCTTCCGAATGGTATGTCCTGGAGCCATGCAACAGGACTCGAATGTCCCACAGAAGGAAACCTGGTGGTTTGGGGCAACCTCCAAACTCAGCGTGGGAAAACTTCCTTGGCCTCATGAGGCCCCCGCTTCATGAAGGTGCCAACATGGACACATACTCCAGCCTCAGCCAACGTCTGATCCTCAGCCTGACTTCAGATGCAGGAGATTTTGATTCAGCCTCTGCCTAGTGGGCCTGCTCTGCCCTTGGCTCCAATCCTCACTTTAGCTTGTGTTCCTAGACTTCCGTCCTCACACTCCTGGCCCAAAAACCCTCCCTTCTGGGAATTCTGGGGCCACAATGAAGCACTCCGCCTGCCTCCCAGGAGAAAAACTTTGTCTATGGTGCTGCCCAGAAACCCCAAATGAGGATCAAACTGCTTGGCCCTCGGCAACACCCCAATTGCATAGGCTACCTTAAACACTGATGCTCTGTCGCAAATAGCCTGAGCCCAGACCTTCCAACAGACACCGACACAGCTGGCTGCACACCCAGCACATTGGACCCGCCACTGCCTTAGGCCACCATCCATTCCCAACCTGGGTTTTCAGTCATCAGAACCTAGACCTTATCTCCAATCCCTGCACAGGGGGGAACCTGATGCACAAGTCAGAACCCCTCCTTCCCCATGGCAAGAAACCTTGCTGCTGGCAGTGAGTCAAACCTTCAGTGTAGGAGAAAACGGCATGGCCCATGAGGCCACGCCCATGTGTGAGGGCCGCCTTGGGCACAAACACACATTGTGACCCTCAGCGTGAGTACCTTATTCAAGTAACGCCTCTCAGTGATTGGACCAAGAGCCCGCATATGTGGCTTGCCATGCCCATAGGCACGCAGGACTAACTAGATGGTGTGTATTCCAGTTGAGGGAACCCACTGCTGTGCTCTAGAGTCCCTCTCCTGGGGGGTCCCCTGTGGCAGAAAACAGTACTCTTCCCTTCCCACAGAATGAACCCAAACTCTTGGGAGCTTGGACAATCCCCCGAGAGGAAGGCTCTTCCTCGGCCCCTGAAGCTACCCCTACCCTGAACGGCCACTGTGAACGCAACACCCAGAGACAAAAGCCTGAGCGACTGCCTCCCACTTGCCCTCCTTTGATATCCAGAGGATCTCCCCTCTCGGACTGGAGATCAGGCCTGCCATTACCTTGGCCCCTACCTGAGCCAAGTTTGCTTTTTCAGACATCTGTCCCCACAGCCCTGGCAAACACAGCCTCTAGGCTGGGTCCTCTGGAGCCATACCACAGGACCATGCCTGCTCTCTCCTGGGAAACTCTGTCCATTCCTTTGGCCACACACCTCCAGAATATGAGAAACCTCAAGGCCCCCGAGGACATACCATTACCGGGAGCCTCCCTGCACACACAGGGGCCTTCGGACACAAGCGGAGCTGCTACCTCCATGAAGGCATGCACACCGATGTCAACAGAGATAGAAGGTTGAGGCCCGACAGGCCCTTAGGCCCTAATCTCAACTCTTGCTTTGTTTTCCAGGTGTCACTCCTCAGAGGCTTTGGTTCGAAGAACAGGATATGGGGCTTTCCTGAGGCACTGAACAGAACTTCTCTCGTCTCCACATGGGAAGCTTCCTTGTTGGAGCCGTGTCAAACACCTCAGGTTGGAGAATTCTGCAGAGTCCCTGAGACACCTCCACATTCCAAGGTCTCCCAGGCCACCAAGCCACAGTAGGACTCATCTTCAGGAGAGTCCATTTCAACTCTCCCCTCTGGGTAGCTCACCCAGGAGCCCGCAGATTGAGCCGGCCTTGTCCTGACTAAAGAGTGGGAATATGAGGTGGCGTTCCCAGGCATCCATGCTTAGACACCTGCTCTCGAGTCTTTCCGTATGGGGCCTCCTGGAACCATCCAATAGCACTCGACGTTCGTGCAGAAGGAAACCTTGATGTTTGGAGTAGTTCACAAATCCCATCGTAGGCAAACCTTCCTGGCCTCATGAGGCCCCCACACCATTCAGGAAGAGGCCATGCTGGACAAAAACTCTAGCCTGAGGCACGTCTCAGAGTTGAAATGACCTCAGTGCAGGAGATCTCGATTCAGCCTCTCAGAGTGGGCCTGCCGTGCCATCGGTCCCAAACCTCACGCTAGCTTGTGTTTTCAGACTTCCTTCCTCACACTCCTGGCAAACAAGCCCTCCGGACTAGGAACTCCAGAACCACAACCCAGCCCAGGGTCTGCCCAAGGGAAGAAAAACGTTTCCCTGTGGGGCTCTCTCCAGAAAACCCAGATGAGGATCAACCTGCTCGGGCCTCGACGGTACCCGAACTGGATAGGCTGCTCTGGGCACTCATGCTCTGTCTGACACAGCCTGAAGCCAGACGTCCAGACAAGGAGACAGCTGGCCGCACACCCAGCACTTCGGACACGCCATGGTCTTATGCCGTCACCTCTTCCTAACCTTGGTTTTCAGATATCTGAACCTAGACATTATATCAATTCTCCACACAGCTGGGTATCGCAAGCACAACACAGAACTCCTCCTTCCCCGTGGCTGTAAAGCTTGCTCTTGGCATGGAGTCACACCTTCAGGGTGGGAGAAACCTTCCTGGTCCCTGATGCCACGCCCAAACTTGAGTGCTGCTTGGGCACAAATTCACACTCTGACCCTCAGCATGAGCCCCATGTCAAAGAAAGGCCTGTCAGGGCCTGGGCCAAGAGCCCGCATATGGGGCTTGCCAAGCCCCTATGCACCCAATCCTCACCAGTGTTTGAGTTTTCCAGTCGCCCCGCCCGTACCTGGGGCTCTGCTCTGGAATCCCTTTCTTGGAGAGACACGTGAGCCAGACAACACTTTTCCACCCTTCCCACAAAATGACCCCAAACTCTTGGGAGCTGGGACAAATCCCCAGAGAGGGATACTCGTCCACAGTCCCTGAGGCCACCCCTCCAATCCACGGCTATCTCGGACACAACATCCAGAGACAAAAGCCTGAAGGATCGCCTCCCACTCGCCCTTGTTTCAGAGGCCGAGGAGCTCCATCTCGGGCTGTACATCCGGCCTGCCATACCCTAGGCGCCACTCATAAGCTGAGTTTGTGTTTTCAGACTTCTGTGCCCTCAGCCTGGACCCACACAACCGCCAGGCTAGGGCCTCTGGAGCCACAGCGAAAGATTGTGCCTGCCCTCTCCAAGGAAATTGTGCCCAATCCATTGACCACAACCCTACAGGTTAGGGAAAAGCTCGAAGGCCCCTGAGGCCATCAATAGTGTAGGCCACCCTTGACTAAGAGGGGCTCTCTGACACCAGCGGAGCAACTATCTCCACTTAGACTCTCAGACAGTGTCCCAGAGACAGAAGGTTGAAATGGACAGGCCCCCAGGCCCTAATCTGAACCTTAGCTTTGGTTTCCATGTGTCCGTCCTCAGAGATCTGTTTTCGTAGACCAGCACACGGGGCTTTTCTGAGGCTCCAAACCAAACCTCTCTCGTCTCCACATGGGGAGCTTACTTACTGGGGATGTATCAAACCCTTCAGGTAGGAGAGTTCCGCAGGGCCACTGAACAACCAGCACATTCCAAGGTTTCCATGGACCCAAACGCACATTATGACGCATCCTCAGGAGAGGCCATTTCAACTCAGCCCCCTGGTTAGCGTGCCCCAGAGGCAGCAGATCAAACATATCTTGTGGCTAATGGCCAATGGGAATGCGAGGCATGCTGTACAGGGATCCATCCTTCGAACCGTGCTCTCCAGTCCTTCCGTATGGTATGTCCTGGAGCCATGCAACAGGACTCGAATGTCCCACAGAAGGAAACCTGGTGGTTTGGGGCAACCTCCAAACTCAGCGTGGGAAAACTTCCTTGGCCTCATGAGGCCCCCGCTTCATGAAGGTGCCAACATGGACACATACTCCACCCTCAGCCAACGTCTGATCCTCAGCCTGACTTCAGATGCAGGAGATTTTGATTCAGCCTCTGCCTAGTGGGCCTGCTCTTCCCTTGGCTCCATCCTCACTTTAGCTTGTGTTCCTAGACTTCCGTCCTCACACTCCTGGCCCGCAAACCCTCCCTACTGGGAATTCTGGGGCCACAATGAAGCACTCCGCCTGCCTCCCAGGAGAAAAACTTTGTCTATGGTGCTGCCCAGAAACCCCAAATGAGGATCAAACTGCTTGGCCCTCGGCAACACCCCAATTGCATAGGCTACCTTAAACACTGATGCTCTGTCGCAAATAGCCTGAGCCCAGATTTTCCAACAGACACCGACACAGCTGGCTGCACACCCAGCACATTGGACCCGCCACTGCCTTAGGCCACCATCCATTCCCAACCTGGGTTTTCAGTCATCAGAACCTAGACCTTATCTCCAATCCCTGCACAGGGGGGAACCTGATGCACAAGTCAGAACCCCTCCTTCCCCATGGCAAGAAACCTTGCTGCTGGCAGTGAGTCAAACCTTCAGTGTAGGAGAAAACGGCATGGCCCATGAGGCCACGCCCATGTGTGAGGGCCGCCTTGGGCACAAACACACATTGTGACCCTCAGCGTGAGTACCTTATTCAAGTAACGCCTCTCAGTGATTGGACCAAGAGCCCGCATATGTGGCTTGCCATGCCCATAGGCACGCAGGACTAACTAGATGGTGTGTATTCCAGTTGAGGGAACCCACTGCTGTGCTCTAGAGTCCCTCTCCTGGGGGGTCCCCTGTGGCAGAAAACAGTACTCTTCCCTTCCCACAGAATGAACCCAAACACTTGGGAGCTTGGACAATCCCCCGAGAGGAAGGCTCTTCCTCGGCCCCTGAAGCAACCCCTACCCTGAACGGCCACTGTGAACGCAACACCCAGAGACAAAAGCCTGAGCGACTGCCTCCCACTTGCCCTCCTTTGATATCCAGAGGATCTCCCCTCTCGGACTGGAGATCAGGCCTGCCATTACCTTGGCCCCTACCTGAGCCAAGTTTGCATTTTTCAGACATCTGTCCCCACAGCCCTGGCAAACACAGCCTCTAGGCTGGGTCCTCTGGAGCCATACCACAGGACCATGCCTGCTCTCTCCTGGGAAACTCTGTCCATTCCTTTGGCCACACACCTCCAGAATATGAGAAACCTCAAGGCCCCCGAGGACATACCATTACCGGGAGCCTCCCTGCACACACAGGGGCCTTCGGACACAAGCTGAGCTGCTACCTCCATGAAGGCATGCACACAGATGTCAACAGAGATAGAAGGTTGAGCCCGACAGGCCCTTAGGCCCTAATCTCAACTCTTGCTTTGTTTTCCAGGTGTCACTCCTCAGAGGCTTTGGTTCGAAGAACAGGATATGGGGCTTTCCTCAGGCACTGAACAGAACTTCTCTCGTCTCCACATGGGAAGCTTCCTTGTTGGAGCCGTGTCAAACACCTCAGGTTGGAGAATCCTGCAGAGTCCCTGAGCCACCTCCACATTCCAAGGTCTCCCAGGCCACCAAGCCACAGTAGGACTCATCTTCAGGAGAGTCCATTTCAACTCTCCCCACTGGGTAACTCACCCAGGAGCCCGCAGATTGAGCCTGCCTTGTCCTGACTAAAGAGTGGGAATATGAGGTGGCGTTCCCAGGCATCCATGCTTAGACACCTGCTCTCGAGTCTTTCCGTATGGGGCCTCCTTGAACCATCCAATAGCACTCGACGTTCGTGCAGAAGGAAACCTTGAGGTTTGGAGTAGTTCACAAATCCCATCGTAGGCAAACCTTCCTGGCCTCATGAGGCCCCCACACCATTCAGGAAGAGGCCATGCTGGACAAAAACTCTAGCCTGAGGCACGTCTCAGAGTTGAAATGACCTCAGTGCAGGAGATCTCGATTCAGCCTCTCAGAGTGGGCCTGCCGTGCCATCGGTCCCAAACCAAACGCTAGCTTGTGTTTTCAGACTTCCGTCCTCAGACTCCTGGCAAAAAAGCCCTCCGGACTAGGAACTCTAGAACCACAACCCAGCCCAGGGTCTGCCCAAGGGAAAAAAACGTTTCCCTGTGGGGCTCTCTCCAGAAAACCCAGATGAGGATCAACCTGCTCGGGCCTCGACGGTACCCGAACTGGATAGGCTGCTCTAGGCACTCATTCTCTGTCTGACACAGCCTGAAGCCAGACGTCCAGACAGACAAGGAGACAGCTGGCTGCACACCCAGCACTTCAGACACGCCATGGTCTTATGCCGTCACCTCTTCCTAACCTTGGTTTTCAGATATCTGAACCTAGACATTATATCAATTCTCCACACAGCTGGGTATCGCAAGCACAACACAGAACTCCTCCTTCCCCGTGGCTGTAAAGCTTGCTCTTGGCATGGAGTCACACCTTCAGGGTGGGAGAAACCTTCCTGGTCCCTGATGCCACGCCCAAACTTGAGTGCTGCTTGGGCACAAATTCACACTCTGACCCTCAGCATGAGCCCCATGTCAAAGAAAGGCCTGTCAGGGCCTGGGCCAAGAGCCCGCATATGGGGCTTGCCAAGCCCCTATGCACCCAATCCTCACCAGTGTTTGAGTTTTCCAGTCGCCCCGCCCGTACCTGGGGCTCTGCTCTGGAATCCCTTTCTTGGAGAGACACGTGAGCCAGACAACACTTTTCCACCCTTCCCACAAAATGACCCCAAACTCTTGGGAGCTGGGACAAATCCCCAGAGAGGGATACTCGTCCACAGTCCCTGAGGCCACCCCTCCAATCCACGGCTATCTCGGACACAACATCCAGAGACAAAAGCCTGAAGGAACGCCTCCCACTCGCCCTTGTTTCAGAGGCCCAGGAGCTCCCTCTCGGGCTGTACATCCGGCCTGCCATACCCTAGGCGCCACTCATAAGCTGAGTTTGTGTTTTCAGACTTCTGTGCCCTCAGCCTGGACCCACACAACCGCCAGGCTAGGGCCTCTGGAGCCACAGCGAAAGATTGTGCCTGCCCTCTCCAAGGAAATTGTGCCCAATCCATTGACCACAACCCTACAGGTTAGGGAAAAGCTCCAAGGCCCCTGAGGCCATCAATAGTGTAGGCCACCCTGGACTAAGAGGGGCTCTCTGACACCAGCGGAGCAACTATCTCCACTTAGACTCTCAGACAGTGTCCCCAGAGACAGAAGGTTGAAATGGACAGGCCCCCAGGCCCTAATCTGAACCTTAGCTTTGGTTTCCATGTGTCCGTCCTCAGAGGTCTGTTTTCGTAGACCAGCACACGGGGCTTTTCTGAGGCTCCAAACCAAACCTCTCTCGCCTCCACATGGGGAGCTTACTTACTGGGGATGTATCAAACCCTTCAGGTAGGAGAGTTCCGCAGGGCCACTGAACAACCAGCACATTCCAAGGTTTCCATGGACCCAAACGCTCATTATGACGCATCCTCAGGAGAGGCCATTTCAACTCAGCCCCCTGGTTAGCGTGCCCCAGAGGCAGCAGATCAAACATATCTTGTGGCTAATGGCCAATGGGAATGCGAGGCATGCTGTACAGGGATCCATCCTTCGAACCGTGCTCTCCAGTCCTTCCGTATGGTATGTCCTGGAGCCATGCAACAGGACTCGAATGTCCCACAGAAGGAAACCTGGTGGTTTGGGGCAACCTCCAAACTCAGCGTGGGAAAACTTCCTTGGCCTCATGAGGCCCCCGCTTCATGAAGGTGGAACATGGACACATACTCCAGCCTCAGCCAACGTCTGATCCTCAGCCTGACTTCAGATGCAGGAGATTTTGATTCAGCCTCTGCCTAGTGGGCCTGCTCTGCCCTTGGCTCCAATCCTCACTTTAGCTTGTGTTCCTAGACTTCCGTCCTCACACTCCTGGCCCACAAACCCTCCCTACTGGGAATTCTGGGGCCACAATGAAGCACTCCGCCTGCCTCCCAGGAGAAAAACTTTGTCTATGGTGCTGCCCAGAAACCCCAAATGAGGATCAAACTGCTTGGCCCTCGGCAACACCCCAATTGCATAGGCTACCTTAAACACTGATGCTCTGTCGCAAATAGCCTGAGCCCAGACCTTCCAACAGACACCGACACAGCTGGCTGCACACCCAGCACATTGGACCCGCCACTGCCTTAGGCCACCATCCATTCCCAACCTGGGTTTTCAGTCATCAGAACCTAGACCTTATCTCCAATCCCTGCACAGGGGGGAACCTGATGCACAAGTCAGAACCCCTCCTTCCCCATGGCAAGAAACCTTGCTGCTGGCAGTGAGTCAAACCTTCAGTGTAGGAGAAAACGGCATGGCCCATGAGGCCACGCCCATGTGTGAGGGCCGCCTTGGGCACAAACACACATTGTGACCCTCAGCGTGAGTACCTTATTCAAGTAACGCCTCTCAGTGATTGGACCAAGAGCCCGCATATGTGGCTTGCCATGCCCATAGGCACGCAGGACTAACTAGATGGTGTGTATTCCAGTTGAGGGAACCCACTGCTGTGCTCTAGAGTCCCTCTCCTGGGGGGTCCCCTGTGGCAGAAAACAGTACTCTTCCCTTCCCACAGAATGAACCCGAACATTTGGGAGCTTGGACAATCCCCCGAGAGGAATGCTCTTCCTCGGCCCCTGAAGCAACCCCTACCCTGAACGGCCACTGTGAACGCAACACCCAGAGACAAAAGCCTGAGCGACTGCCTCCCACTTGCCCTCCTTTGATATCCAGAGGATCTCCCCTCTCGGACTGGAGATCAGGCCTGCCATTACCTTGGCCCCTACCTGAGCCAAGTTTGCTTTTTCAGACATCTGTCCCCACAGCCCTGGCAAACACAGCCTCTATGCTGAGTCCTCTGGAGCCATACCACAGGACCATGCCTGCTCTCTCCTGGGAAACTCTGTCCATTCCTTTGGCCACACACCTCCAGAATATGAGAAACCTCAAGGCCCCCGAGGACATACCATTACCGGGAGCCTCCCTGCACACAAAGGGGCCTTCGGACACAAGCGGAGCTGCTACCTCCATGAAGGCATGCACACAGATGTCAACAGAGATAGAAGGTTGAGCCCGACAGGCCCTTAGGCCCTAATCTCAACTCTTGCTTTGTTTTCCAGGTGTCACTCCTCAGAGGCTTTGGTTCGAAGAACAGGATATGGGGCTTTCCTGAGGCACTGAACAGAACTTCTCTCGTCTCCACATGGGAAGCTTCCTTGTTGGAGCCGTGTCAAACACCTCAGGTTGGAGAATCCTGCAGAGTCCCTGAGCCACTTCCACATTCCAAGGTCTCCCAGGCCACCAAGCCACAGTAGGACTCATCTTCAGGAGAGTCCATTTCAACTCTCCCCTCTGGGTAGCTCACCCAGGAGCCCGCAGATTGAGCCTGCCTTGTCCTGACTAAAGAGTGGGAATATGAGGTGGCGTTCCCAGGCATCCATGCTTAGACACCTGCTCTCGAGTCTTTCCGTATGGGGCCTCCTGGAACCATCCAATAGCACTCGACTTTCGTGCAGAAGGAAACCTTGAGGTTTGGAGTAGTTCACAAATCCCATCGTAGGCAAACCTTCCTGGCCTCATGAGGCCCCCACACCATTCAGCAAGAGGCCATGCTGGACAAAAACTCTAGCCTGAGGCACGTCTCATAGTTGAAATGACCTCAGTGTAGGAGATCTCGATTCAGCCTCTCAGAGTGGGCCTGCCGTGCCATCAGTCCCAAACCTCAGGCTAGCTTCTGTTTTCAGACTTCCTTCCTCACACTCCTGGCAAACAAGCCCTCCGGACTAGGAACTCCAGAACCACAACCCAGCCCAGGGTCTGCCCAAGGGAAGAAAAACGTTTCCCTGTGGGGCTCTCTCCAGAAAACCCAGATGAGGATCAACCTGCTCGGGCCTCGACCGGTACCCGAACTGGATAGGCTGCTCTGGGCACTCATGCTCTGTCTGACACAGCCTGAAGCCAGACGTCCAGACAGACAAGGAGACAGCTGGCCGCACACCCAGCACTTCGGACACGCCATGGTCTTATGCCGTTACCTCTTCCTAACCTTGGTTTTCAGATATCTGAACCTAGACATTATATCAATTCTCCACACAGCTGGGTATCGCAAGCACAACACAGAACTCCTCCTTCCCCGTGGCTGTAAAGCTTGCTCTTGGCATGGAGTCACACCTTCAGGGTGGGAGAAACCTTCCTGGTCCCTGATGCCACGCCCAAACTTGAGTGCTGCTTGGGCACAAATTCACACTCTGACCCTCAGCATGAGCCCCATGTCAAAGAAAGGCCTGTCAGGGCCTGGGCCAAGAGCCCGCATATGGGGCTTGCCAAGCCCCTATGCACCCAATCCTCACCAGTGTTTGAGTTTTCCAGTCGCCCCGCCCGTACCTGGGGCTCTGCTCTGGAATCCCTTTCTTGGAGAGACACGTGAGCCAGACAACACTTTTCCACCCTTCCCACAAAATGACCCCAAACTCTTGGGAGCTGGGACAAATCCCCAGAGAGGGATACTCGTCCACAGTCCCTGAGGCCACGCCTCCAATCCACGGCTATCTCGGACACAACATCCAGAGACAAAAGCCTGAAGGAACGCCTCCCACTCGCCCTTGTTTCAGAGGCCGAGGAGCTCCCTCTCGGGCTGTACATCCGGCCTGCCATACCCTAGGCGCCACTCATAAGCTGAGTTTGTGTTTTCAGACTTCTGTGCCCTCAGCCTGGACCCACACAACCGCCAGGCTAGGGCCTCTGGAGCCACTGCGAAAGATTGTGCCTGCCCTCTCCAAGGAAATTGTGCCCAATCCATTGACCACAACCCTACAGGTTAGGGAAAAGCTCCAAGGCCCCTGAGGCCATCAATAGTGTAGGCCACCCTGGACTAAGAGGGGCTCTCTGACACCAGCGGAGCAACTATCTCCACTTAGACTCTCAGACAGTGTCCCCAGAGACAGAAGGTTGAAATGGACAGGCCCCCAGGCCCTAATCTGAACCTTAGCTTTGGTTTCCATGTGTCCGTCCTCAGAGATCTGTTTTCGTAGACCAGCACACGGGGCTTTTCTGAGGCTCCAAACCAAACCTCTCTCGTCTCCACATGGGGAGCTTACTTACTGGGGATGTATCAAACCCTTCAGGTAGGAGAGTTCCGCAGGGCCACTGAACAACCAGCACATTCCAAGGTTTCCATGGACCCAAACGCACATTATGACGCATCCTCAGGAGAGGCCATTTCAACTCAGCCCCCTGGTTAGCGTGCCCCAGAGGCAGCAGATCAAACATATCTTGTGGCTAATGGCCAATGGGAATGCGAGGCATGCTGTACAGGGATCCATCCTTCGAACCGTGCTCTCCAGTCCTTCCGTATGGTATGTCCTGGAGCCATGCAACAGGACTCGAATGTCCCACAGAAGGAAACCTGGTGGTTTGGGGCAACCTCCAAACTCAGCGTGGGAAAACTTCCTTGGCCTCATGAGGCCCCTGCTTCATGAAGTTGCCAACATGGACACATAGTCCAGCCTCAGCCAACGTCTGATCCTCAGCCTGACTTCAGATGCAGGAGATTTTGATTCAGCCTCTACCTAGTGGGCCTGCTCTGCCCTTGGCTCCAATCCTCACTTTAGCTTGTGTTCCTAGACTTCCGTCCTCACACTCTTGGCCCACAAACCCTCCCTACTGGGAATTCTGGGGCCACAATGAAGCACTCCGCCTGCCTCCCAGGAGAAAAACTTTGTCTATGGTGCTGCCCAGAAACCCCAAATGAGGATCAAACTGCTTGGCCCTCGGCAACACCCCAATTGCATAGGCTACCTTAAACACTGATGCTCTGTCGCAAATAGCCTGAGCCCAGACCTTCCAACAGACACCGACACAGCTGGCTGCACACCCAGCACATTGGACCCGCCACTGCCTTAGGCCACCATCCATTCCCAACCTGGGTTTTCAGTCATCAGAACCTAGACCTTATCTCCAATCCCTGCACAGGGGGGAACCTGATGCACAAGTCAGAACCCCTCCTTCCCCATGGCAAGAAACCTTGCTGCTGGCAGTGAGTCAAACCTTCAGTGTAGGAGAAAACGGCATGGCCCATGAGGCCACGCCCATGTGTGAGGGCCGCCTTGGGCACAAACACACATTGTGACCCTCAGCGTGAGTACCTTATTCAAGTAACGCCTCTCAGTGATTGGACCAAGAGCCCGCATATGTGGCTTGCCATGCCCATAGGCACGCAGGACTAACTAGATGGTGTGTATTCCAGTTGAGGGAACCCACTGCTGTGCTCTAGAGTCCCTCTCCTGGGGGGTCCCCTGTGAAAGAAAACAGTACTCTTCCCTTCCCACAGAAGGAACCCAAACACTTGGGAGCTTGGACAATCCGCCGAGAGGAAGGCTCTTCCTCGGCCCCTGAAGCAACCCCTACCCTGAACGGCCACTGTGAACGCAACACCCAGAGACAAAAGCCTGA